>NW_023411546.1:0-17355 GCF_903995425.1 Onychomys torridus | reverse complement strand
AAGAATTCACAGCAGCTGTGTATACCTGCAGGAGACCTGCTCATGTTCAGGCCAGTCAGTACTCCAATGTGGATGGGAAGGGAGTCATGTGGCTCCACCCTAGAGAAGCTATTCTCAACTGACAGCTGCTGGAGAGGTGCTATCTTAGTTAGGGTTACTATTGTTGTGTTGAAACTCCATCACCAAAACAATTAGGGAGGAAAGGGCTTATTTGACTTACACTTCTACATTGTTATCCATAATTGAAGGAAGCTAGGCCAGGAACTCAAACAGGGCAGGATCCTGGAGGCAGGAGCTGATGTACTCATCATCCAGGAATGCTGCAACTGTCTTGCTTCCCATGGCTTGCTCAGCCTGCTTTCTTATAGAACTCAGGACCACCAGCCCAGGGATGGTCCCACCCACAATGGGCTGGCCTTCCCCCATCACTCATGACTTAAAAATATGTCCTACAAATTAACTTATAGCCCAATCTTATGGAGACATTTTCTTAATTGAGGTTCCCTCTTCTCAGATGACTAGCTGGTGTCAGGTTAACATAAGACTATCCAGCACAAGGGGTAACCATTTTTGTTCAGACATGTGCCTCCTGATAGCTTGCCCTTGCTTAAGTAGGCCGTACTTATTAGTTTCAGTGGATTATGTTTTAAAGAGATGTCATGAAGATGGGAAGGATACATCTCAGGAGAAGCTGGAGTTTGATATGATCAAGATACATTGTTCATATATATGAAATTGTCAGGAAAGATAAAAAAAATATTTTTAAAAGTACTAGAATAACAACAACAGAAATCTTCCTCTCTCTCCATCTACTTGCCCTGGTCCATCCCCTAGAGGATAATAACCATTTACTAATTTGTAAGTGAGTGTACTCATGAACCCAAACTGTGTGGTGATTACTGGAAATTCAAATAACCTACCACAGGATGCATCTGCACTATTCCTGTGTCAAAGCCTATAGGAATCCAACAGATGACAGGGACACCAGCACATCCATGTCACCTGGAGAATTGTTCACAGTAGACCAGCTGTGGAAATAGGACCGTTGCCCATCAACAGAGGAATAGATAAAGATATTGTGACATACGTTCACAGTGAGGGTTTACTTAACCACAGAGGAAATGAAAGGATGCTGTCTTTCCCAGAAGAGATGCTGTAACTTGAAATCATTTTGTTGATTGAAATAAGACAGTCTTGGAGTGAGAAAAATGGATGATTTTCTCTCAGGAAGAATCCAGATTCATTTGGAAAGAAGAACAGGATCTAAGGGAAAGGAGGGAGAGAGAATAAGAGGAGGAGATAAAAAGGGTGTGGGAAAAAGAATATGAAGGAAGGGGGAAAGGGAGAATGGGCTGATAGAGGGAATATAAATAAGAAAGCCTATTTCTGCAGAATGCTCTCCCTGAGATCCCCCATGGAAGCATGTTTATTTGCTACAAGGAAGCATGTTGCAAATGGGAGTTGTCCTCTCCTGTTTCCAGGAGGAGAAAGAATTAGATTGTCTCTCTTGCATCTGCAGTTTTTCGGCTGCCTGATTCAAATAATGCAAGACAGCATGAATTGGGGTGGCATATGCTACCACTGTCATGTAACCATTGGGCAAGCAGGGATTTACTTACAGACCTCCTGGATTCTGCACCTGGCAACTGCCACTCCTCTCACCATGACTGGTGGGGGAAACGAAGGGAGAAGAATGTGTTGCTTGGGGCCCAATCCCCTGGAGTACTGAAGTTTTCAGTTGTCCTGGATTTTAAGATGTTCATGAAGTCAAGTGCCAAGCCTACACCCTCTTCTTCTCCCCCAGGCTTGAGGTCAGGCTGTGGAAGGAACCCAGCATTTCCAGCCCCTCCCTGCTCAAAGGCATCCAGGACATGCTGTGCCTAGGTAGTGACCTGGGAGATGCTTTGTCTGCCATGTGGGAGACTGTGGAGTGGGAAGAAGCTGTGGAGCATCAGTCCAAATGGGCACCAAGAGGTGTGTTCCTATGATTACAACTCAGCAAAAATGTATCTGGATACAGAGGCAAAGTGAAAAAACAACTACTGTTTGTCTTGTTGGATCAGGGTAGAACAAGAATGAGTTTTCTTTTTTTGGTTCACTTTTTAATAATCTTTCTGTAGTGTGGCCATACAACGTTTTTAGTGACAATTATGTTTTTAAATTTCTTAGTGAAATAATGAATCTCTTTGCACCTCTCCTGCTAGGTAAATCACTTGAGTAAACATTAGGTTTTAGAGAAAAGGTTTTAGTACCTACAAGGAATCAATTTGTTTGATATAAAATATGATAAGTGCATTCCTTCTTCTCAACATAAATCGGGCAACACAGAGCTGGATGTCACTTATTGTGCTGTCAAGGGAGGCAGAGAGGCACAGAGGCTGACATGGACTTTGGAGTCGGACAGCTTTGCCTTTGGATCCCGGGGGTAGAATTTATTAGTTCCATGATTTCCATAGGAAGTTTGTCATTTTAATTCATAACTTTCCCAACACTAAACTAGAGCTATCGGGGGCCCAAATCTATGGACTGTTTCTCACAAAGAAGATTGTTTATGGTGACCACATTGCTCAGGTTTTTATTTGTTTCTCAATGTATTTACTGAAAAATCTCTGGAAAACGTAAGGTGGGAGGCTGGGGAAGCAGTGGTGAGCTTGGGAGGAGATGGTAACAGCTGTTGGCAATGCTGCAGACTCAGAGTTGCTGGTGCTGCTCTGGCCTCATTACAGGCTTTTCTCTTGCAAACCTGGTATGCCAGTGTTGTTGGAAATTGCTCCACATTGGGATGTCAATATGTTAATTGTTGTTTCTGCTCTTTTGAGGGGCCCACAACCCTGCTCCCAAATGAATCACACATGGAGACTTACTTGTAAATGCTTGGCCTTAGTTTGGCTTATTTCCTGCCAGATTTTCTTAACTTTAAATTACCCATCTACTACTTGCGTCTGGGTTTTCACCTCTCTCTTATTTCTGTAAATATTACTTTCATGCTTCCTCTATGGCTGGCAGTGTGGCTGGCCCCTAGCATCCTCTTCTCCTTGTTCTCTTGCTCCTCCTCTTCGTCTCCTCTTGTATTTCTCCTTCTATTTACTCTATAGGCCTGCAAGGCCAGCCTATCCTTTCTTCTGCCTTGATTTGGCTGTTCAGCGCTTTGTTGGATCTTCAGGTGTTCTAGACAGGATCATCATATGTTTTAGACAGGTAAAGTTACACAGCTTCACAGAGTTAAGCAAATGCAACATAAAAGAATGCAACACATCTTTCGTCATTAAACGAATGTTCCACAGCATGAAAAAATGTAACACATCTTAAAATAATATTCTACACAGAGCAAGGTACATTACTCATCATAAACTCTAGGGCTGTATATAATCTAATAATGTCACTGGAAGGGAAGAAGGTTCAGGGAGAGGAGTCAATGGGAAGGAGTGGGGAGTGAGACAGCAAACAACTGAGGGAAGGTTTGATGAAAGAAGTGCCTATGGCCTGAAAAGGAGCTCAAGTGGGGAGATGTTGGAGCTTGCTTTACACATGAGTAGAGGCAGTTGAGGTAATCTCCAGGGTGAGAGGAATCTATGTCTCAGGGAGGTGGCAGAAGCAGTTGAGACTAGAGGGCTCCACAGTTGATCACCGAGTAAAGACAAGACAAAGGAACTTACCCCAAATCCCAAAGAGAAACTCTTCCAACTCCCCTATCTAAATGTATTCTAATTGCTAATTTCCCTTCCTGACCCTGGAAAGCTATCCATCAGGACCTTGGCCCATACCTCTGAGGTAAACCTCTTCACACAGCTGTCTTCCACATGCCAGGACTTGGGCTCTGCGGTGAACAAAGCACAGCAGAATCTCTCCACTCTGAGCACACAGACATAGAAGCACACATTTCCAGATCTGTGGACCGGGATGAATTTGCATGTGTACTTTACCTCCCCCTTCTTCTCACAGAAGTGAGTGACAGGCAGCTGTTTCTATTTCACTCTCTAGATGCACAAGAGTGCTCCAGTTTGCTTTAAAACCAATTATTTGCCATTTTATTTTCATCCAAACCAATGAACAAATAACCCCCATCAGTGTTGCCAAATGCAGACAATTTTGAGGGAGAATCTCTTTAACTTGTTGTAACAACTTATTAGTTTCAAATGATTTATATTCAACAACTTTTGATTTGCTAAAGGAGAATTCTGCCATTTCTGTGAGTATTGTCTGTTCAAAAAAAGCAGCAGCCAACTCTTGCACATGGAGTTCTTCTTGCATGTTTTCACCAGGCTTTTCATCCAGCAACCTTGTTTTTTTCGTTTTTTTTTTTGTTTGTTTTTTTGAGATCTTACTAGAGGGTTTACTATGTCTTTGAAGAATTGCAGAGCAGTATGCCAGTCCATTTCAACACAAGAGGCCCCATTTCTCATGTACAAATTGGTTGCAATGGTGGCAGGCTACAAACCAGAGACATCCACACACCATGATTTCACAGAGATGAAAACGTACTATCCTTTCTGCTTGAAGTCTAGGTGGTTTTAAATGAGTGGCAGAATAGCCTTGAAAGAAGTATCCAAATCTCCTATTCCATATTTGGCGAGACTATAGCCTTTATTTTCAATATGTGCCTTCACCACACGCCCTCTAGAATTCAGCAGAGCACACACAGCTCTTAAAATGTTTGTATTCTGTTGTATCCTATGAGAAGCCTGCATTTCCTTCCTACTCTTTATCCCAAGAGTGAGTTCTCCTACATTTAGAATCAGCTCTGTAGAGGTGCTCTCGAGGTCAATGGCTATGTTCATTTTCCCAGCAGCTCTTCCATTCCCAAGCTGAAATTCTTTCCTGTAAGACAGAGCCATTAGATTAAGACTGAAGAGGATAGAGCAAATTCTTTCTGGAGAAGCTAGCTAACAGCAAAATTGTGTGGTGGATGTGTTCCATAGGACTGGGAAACATGCAGGTGAGGGAAATGGTCATTTGGGGATAGATATGTATACCATGAAAACTGAGTGACCACTCAGGTATTTAGTGATACTTCATTATGATCCTTCTGCATTTTAACCTCATTTTATCACTGATTTATCTCCTTCCTAATATTCAATATGATGTTACATAAATCTTTGCTTTCAATAAACTGAAGGTGCAATTTGTGTATGTTTCGGGTTTTTTTATGAAGCAAAGTTTGGTTCCAAATCACTTATGCTTTTTTACAAATAATTTCAGATGTAAGTTCATTAGTTTTCTACTTCCATGGAGAATCCCTTAGCAAAATTGCTCCTAGAACAATAGAGAAGGTGAATTACATTCCTTCATTCTGGGAATAAATTTAATTCACAAACTTTGGCCATTGATCTTGAAGAGTACTGACCAAGTTGTGGTACGTTCTTCCTATTAGACACCCCAATATTTCCAGTGAGGTGGGGTTCTTATGGTTAAAATAGAATCACTATGCTCCAATGCTTCTTTCCTTTCAAAATTCATGTTGTAATTTCTCACTCTTATGGTGATGAGGCCTCTGGGAGGTTAGCAGGTCACAAAGGTAGAGTCATCTAAATGGACCCAGTGATATGATAAAGGGAACCCCAGACAGCTTAGCTCATCCTACACTACATCATGTCACAGAGAGACACAGGCAGTCTTCAAAGAAAAGAAGATTGTCACTAGATCCTGACCATGATGGCATCTTCATTTTGCACATCTGCCCTCTACACTGAGAAAATAAAAAATAAAAAAAATGTCTAGGAGGCAGTGGTGGCACATGCCTGTAATCCCAGCACTCAGGCAGGTGGATCTCTGTGAGTTCAAAACCAGCCTGGTCTACAGAGCTAGTCCAGAACAGGCTCCAAAGATACAGAGAAACCCTGTCTCAGAAAAAAAAAAGTCTGTTATTCATAACCCACCAAGCTTGAATCACTTTGATATGTCAGGCTGAATGACGAAAGATGGCCAGCCTCAGTCTCTGTGCATCTCAGCCCTTGGTGTTTTCCTTTGAAGACCCATCAGGATCAATTTCCCTGCAGACTGGGACCTAAAATGACTTGACATTTGTCAACTAGTTTTTGTTGTTGCTGTTGGCTTAAGACCTTATTTATTTTTATTTTATGCATATAGGTGTTTTGCAGACATGCCTCTCTGTGGTGTTCACAGAGTCTGGAAGACACCATCAGATCGTCTGGGACTAGATGCTAGCCTGCAGTGTGTACTGGGAACAGATCTCTGGTCCTCTGCAAGAGCAAACAATGCTCTTAACCACTGAGGCATCTTTCTAGCCTGAGATCTCCCAGTTTTGAATATGGCTTTTTCTTGATTGTGCATACATGTTCCTGCCATCAACATCTGACATTTTGTTCAGTGGGTTTCTGATTTTTTAATGTTTCTGTGGAAAAAAGAGAACTCTGGAATGCTCTCCTTTTTCCTGCCTTGTTTGGGCTCTAACTCCTAAGCAATCCTGCTTCAGTCCTGAAAAACTGTGACCACAGAACTGTCCTATTACTCTGTAACTGTAGCACTCAAGTTAATTTTGGGGTGGTTGTTTTAAAATTTGCATCAATGAGGTTGGAGGTTCTTCCACCTGTGTTTATGAGTGGATCATTGCGTAGAGTATAACAGCATCAAAAACTGATTCCAGAGGATGAGTGAGGGCCTAGAGGATGGGGACCTCAGTGAAAGGACATTTGCCTGATGTGTACTGCATGCTGGGTTAAACCCCCAACCTATACATAAGGTAAAATATTAAATGGATTCAACATTTTATGAACATAAACTCATTGTGGTTTCACTTCCTATCAGAAATTGAAGAAGAAAATTTGGAATTTTGCTTTTTCATGGAATTGCATATTATCCACAATCAGTTTTGGATAATTATCATTAACTGTTTTTAAAAAGACGTTAACCAGCTGCATTATTCCATATGTGGCATTAATGTGTTAAAGAATCCCCTGTTACTGTAACTATCTTGGATTATGGCTCAGTGTTACTGAGACTTGTGTATGCTAATCATATCTAAATTTCAGTAAGCCCAAGAGTTCCCTCATGGAGTCTCTAGTACTGTATAGTGTGGTTCAGGTGTCTATAAAGATATGCTGAAATGCAGGAGGGGGTGGGAGGACAGAACAAATAGACCAAACAGAAACAGATCCAGAAAGCATGAAATGGATCCCTGAAGGAGCAAAAATCAAGTGATGAAGGAGTTGGAATTTCTGGAAATGAAGGCTTAGGCTAAACCATGAGGCCATACTGGGCCTTCTGCCTAATGCATGTAAACTAGATAAAAATCATCTAAGCACATACAGCTATGTGCATGGAGAGAGAAGCTCCTGAAATCAGAATTACTGGGTCAAATGAAGAGACACCTAAGAATTTAGGAATGAACCACCAAATGCTTCCAGAAGATAGCGTCATTATTTTCTCTACCAGATTTCTTTGGGGCAAGTCTACAGGGCTCCATCTTGGGCCTTTAGGAGAGCACACTAGGACGGAATCCCTAGAACCAACTCCACAATGCATCCTCAGGGCAGCCTAGGAACTCGAAGATGCCTTCTTGACAGATCTTCATTCAAAGAGGCACTCAGGGGAAATAGCTTTTGAACCTGACCTCAAAACATTCCAGAGAATCGAGGCTGAGGCAGAGGTCCCGACTGCTGGCAGGGGAACACCAGTGGGGCCAAGCAGACACAAATATCTGTGCTTAAGTTCAAAGCTCCACAATAGTCTTAGGGAGACAACGCTGTGCCAAGAGAGCAGACAAAGATGTCTGTGTCTTTCATGCTGATCTTTCTTCTCCTTTTTATAGTGAGTTCACATTGCTTGGCTCCTATTTCCTCCATGGGAGTGCTGCCCCAAACTTGGGACCATACCCCTGAGGGCTTGCCAGAAGGTCTCTTCCTCCTCACAGCCAGGGGAAAGAAGGAGCCCAGTGGATGGTGCATGCCTGCCATCTCAGCACTTGCAAAGCTGAGTTTGAAGACAGTCTGGGCTATATTTTAGGAAGGTTCTGTTTGCCACAGTCTGTTTGCAGGGTAGTCAGCAGGGTGGGGGGATAGGAAGGGAGGAGACATAGACAACAAACAAAAACAAACCTGAAAGTGGATGATTGATTGATAAATAAAACACTGCTTGGCCAGTCGCCAGGCAGGAAGTATAGGCGAGACTAGCCGAGAGGAGAATTGAGAGAACAGGAAGGAGGAGAGGAGGAGACACCAGCCTGCCGTCCAGGTAGCAGCATGTAGAGGCAGCAGGTAAAGTCACGAAACATGTGACGACATATAGATTAACAGAAATGGACTGAGTGTAAGAGTAAGAGCTACACAATGGTAGGCCTGAGCTAATGGCTGAGCAGTTTAAATAATATAAGCATCTGTATGTTTATTTTTAAGTGGGACTGCTGGGGCTTGGTGGGACCAGGAGAGAAAAACTCTAGCCACATGAAAGTCTAGTAAGGGACCGGAAAAAACAGTTTCATTTCTGCCCAGTTTGAAGCAGAAGCCGCACCCTGTCCTATACGTTGCTTAGAAGTAGGTGTTCCTCACTGTTTCCCAACCCCTCCCACTCAGCACCCCCTGATTCAGACCCTGTCCTAACTCAGCACACCTGGTTCACTCCCAGTTCTTGAAAGGGAAGAGGAACAACATCTCAATCCAAAGTGCTGAAGGAGGAAGTTCATGTCCATGGCACACTTGGAACTCAAGGGAATCATAGTGGAATCATCTTATAGAGAGTCTGTGAGTTAGCCTAGGACCTGGGCTGTTTTATTTCAACACCTGTGACTATAATAAATTTCAATGATTTAAAATCTCCCAGGCATCTATCTGGAAAACCGTTCTTAACTACTAAGCTTGACTCTGGAGGACATCCAATTCTGGTCCCTCAATGAAACTCACTAATCTCCCACAAGCCTTGAGTCTGGTTTAAACACTAGTTGTTTCTTTTAAAATTCATTAGAGTGTTCACTGGAGAAAATTCTCTCAGAGCTGAACTCAGAGGCTTGACTGTTGTCATCTTTAGCAGGAAATGGATGGTATTCAGACAGATGTCCCTAGTTCCTCAACCAGTGCAGGTTGGCAGGAAGGCACAGAACCAAGGGCACAGGAGTGGAAGGAGCTTCCTCTTGGGAAACAAATAATCCTTGAGCATTCCCTGCTAGGATGATGCTTTGCCTCTTACTTGGGAGGGCAATGCTGTCATTCTAGAAAAAAATAAAACCCTCCCAGACTCTCATGGTCTTAGATCTTTTTAGTGCTGGGATGGCAAATTTCCCCTAAATTTCCACAGAGTCGGGGCTCCAAGAACATGGAGCACCCTCAGAGGGGCTTGGAGACCTGCATAGACTGACCTGTGCATAAAATCTTCCCCCTGCTACACTGGCCCCTATTTGACCCTCTCAGAACTTAGGCTCCCTCTATCAGGGATCTGTAAGAACCCCAACACGAGCAGACCAAGGATTTTCCTCTCATCCCATGCTCCCAAATCTTGCAATTCCTCAGCAGCTATGAAGGAGGCTGTGAAGGTGATAAGGAACCAAAGTTCCCAGAAAGGAGACCAAGATACAAGGATGTTCTCTACAGCTCTGGGGTGCACTGGAAGTCCCCCACTTCATCCCACAGCCAGCAGAGTGAATTCTGGGTAGGCATGGGAAAAGGGGACTGAAGATGTTGAGATGGAGGAATCTGCCATGGAGTGTGGCTCACTTACCTAAAAGATGCTCCAATGAAGCTCACTCAGCTGCTTGAAGCCTACAGTGACTTGGCTGTGCTGTGGACACCTGATGACCTAACAGGAAAGTTCAAGCCTGGGACAGACTCCCACAGCAGAGACTTGGAGGCTGTCATCAGATTTCCTCAGCAACTGGGTTGGAGAATGCCAAGCTAGAGTGCTGTGGTCGCTCTAATGTTTCCTTTGCAGTGTGGACTGAGTCCTCCACTCTCAGTGCTGATTTCAGTTTTGGAGAACTCATGTTTCATTGGTCAGTGTCAATCCAGGAAGTCTGGTAAATCTCTGTAAGCTCTTTGATCCTTTTCTGTGACTGTCCTTCGACCTGTCAGAACTAAAGAATTGGGCTCCTTGACTTGGCAACTCGGCCTTCTCAACTTCACCCAAATCCCCAGGGGAGAGCTGCTATCTCTGCCCTTAGACAGAGCAGGAGACACAAGGACACCAAGAACTCCAGTCACAGCCTTGCAGGGAAGGAGCATGGAGATGGAAGACTGAGCCAGGGGACGCAGAGGAGGAAGCTGGCTCATAGGGTGCAAGCTGCATCTCCTAGCTCTTTGGGAAGATGGGTTTTGGTGGGATGCTCCAAGGGCTACCCTAGGCAAACAAGACTCATCTACCTTTTTCTTTGTGCCCTCTCTTACGATAATTATGGTCATACAAGTTTCTCTGACTCACAACATTTAAGATCCACAAACCAGGAGTGTGGAGGAAGGTAAGGCTGTAGAGTTGAGAGGAGCGGTGAGATGTAAGAAAACAGAATGAGAAGGGAGGAGGAGGCTAGGCCAAGGTGAGAGGAAAGGGAAGGCCAGGGGACAGGAGAGAGGGTCCTCAGAATTCCCAGATGTGGTGCCTCTCCACCAACAATCTCAGGCAGGTAGAAGAGGCTGTGGGTGACATGAGCACACTTGCTGAAGACATCCCAGTTGCAGGCAAATGGATCAGAAACAAGGCTTCAGCATTCTGTCCCATGACTGTCCCCCCACCTCAACCCCTGTAAGTAGAATAAATGATAACTTCCTGTAGCCGGTTTTGGATCATTTGTTACATACCTGTAGTTGCTGCAATAATGCTGCATGCATTCTGTTGTCTTCTGGCCTTTCCATCACTGGTATGTTCCTGACCTGCTGGATCCTCAGAGGAAATGGTGCCCAAGTCCTTGAACCTAAGCTAGATCAGTCAACACAAAGTTGTGTCCAGGTGCCTATGTGCACCTGATGGACAGGCTTTACAACACCTGACATTTTCACCAATTTCTCATTTTCCTGAGTCATTGAAATTTCAATTTGCATCTCACATGTTGCTAAATATCTATTGTTATATATATCATATGTCTGTAATATGTGTATACTCATACACACATTAGGGAATGTCATTCAGATGTAAAGAGAAATGTAATTATCTCATGTGCAAGAAGAAAACAGAAAGGACTAGAAAAAGAGTCATCATGGTGAATAAAGTAAATCAGACCCAGAACTTCAAATACTGTATATTTTCTCAACACTTCACTTTTTGTTGACTGAGAACAGTGTCTGAAGGTGGGAGGAAGGGAAACAAGAGTAGATGGAGTAGGCCAAAGAAAGATCAATGTTACATGTTTTCTCTCATTAGCAGAATCCAATTCTGTATAGTCACATGTATGTACACCACAGGGGGACTGGGGACCGATAAGGTTACTATGAAAGAGAAGAGGAGGTAGGAGAGAGGATAATGGGGAGATGAATGAGAGTGAAGTACAATGGCATGTGTGCGTGAAGATATAATGAGGTACATTATGTTGTCTATTGGCTAAAAAATAATTTAAACACAAACAAATGTGGCTATGCCAGCAGACAACAGTCCCATCTTGAAGACCAGTGGATCTTGACTAGAGAGCATTGGGGGTCATGGTCAACCCTACACTGTCAGTCAGGATGGTGGCTCTCATGCCACATTAGGCATGTTGGGAGCCTGCAGCACCATTGTGGCCATCTCTACAGGGGCAACCAGCTCCAAAGTCAGCATCTAATCATGCATGGATTAGAATCTGATGCACTCCATCATGAGATCCAGGAGATCTGAGAATCCAGGGCCAGCCAGGAGAATCCTACAGACCCTCAAAGGACATTACCAGAGGGACTATTCCTTAATAATGCACTGCTTACTGGAGGGTGATACAGGTCTGAATATTAGGAGAAAAACCAAGTGATCTCATAGAAATTTACCAGAATGCAATCCTGGATGTTATGCAGAAGTTGCCTGGCATAGAGGAGATGATCACACTCAGACCATAAGCTCAGGTTCAAACATCCAGGAGACCATGGAGACAAGCCAAATCCGCACCCCCAGATGAAACAGCTGCGGAAAGTGGCTCTGGAAGTGCCAGGGAATGGCACAGCCCAGAATATTCCAGGCTAAATTCATCAACATTCTTTTGGCCTTCCCAACATTCCTCTTGTCTCTGTACCCTTGGTAGTCAAGGCAGTCCTTGAAGAAACTGAAGAAGATATCAGAATATGGAAAGATCTCCCATTTTCAAGGATTGGTAGAATGTACATAATAAAAATGACAATCTTACCAAAAGCAACCTACAGATTCAGTATGATTCCCATCAAAACCACATCAGAATTTTTCACAGGCCTTGAAAGAGTACTACTCAACTTCATATGAAAAAAACAAAAAAACGTAGAATAACTAAAAAATAATCCTTTACAAGAAAACAACATTTGGAGCATCACCATCCATGACTTCAAGCTCTACCATAGAGTTATAGTACCAAAAATAGCTTGGTACTGACATGGAAACCAACATCTGGATGAATGGTTTTGAATTGAAAACCATGACATTAATCCACACAGCTATGAAACCTGATCTTTGATAAAGAAGTCCAAACTTTACAATGGATAAAAGAAGGCATCTTCAATATGTGGTGCTGGTGTAACTGAACATCAACATGTAGAAGATTGCAAACAGATACATATCTATCACCATGCATAAAACTCAAGTCCAAGTGGATCAATGACATTGCATTGTAGGCATGGAGGTTGGCTGAGCAGTCAGCATTCCTGACGACCATACCCAAGGTTTTGATATACTGGTAGGAGCTGGTGGAAACTTTGGAGGAGGGATACTGTATCCTGAAGTCTGGGGCTGGTCAGGAGAAAACCCAGAAGAGAACTGTGGGAGAGGGACACCTGGAGGAACAGGCACACAGACCAGAGAAGCTGGGTGTGAGGGGCCTTGCACTCTCTGGGATCTTTGGCTGTGCTGTCTCCCATGCTCTGTGCTCCTGGAACAACTTCCTTCCCCTCTTCTGACTTGCTGTGGTGGAGAAACCAGGTAGCCAAGCTTGTTGAAATGTCCCCAACCTGGTGGTGAACCACCTGGACGAGCAGCATTTTTTTCTTACCGGACCAGTTGTGGGGATCCACTGTCCCTGCAATGATGACTGTGCCAACTGAGATGGGGTTCCAAGGACAGGCACCTCGTGATCCTTTTCCTCAGTAGGAGTAGTTGTTGCAATTGAGGAGTTTCCCTTAAAATATTCTGATTCAACGGCTGAAGCTTGTAATAATTTATCATCTGCATCCTGAAAAGGACCACCTGACTTTTCCGAATGGATTGGTATAGACACTGACGCAATCAAATCATGTACCAGAGCTGGGACAGAAGATGGATTTCCAGACACAGAAGGAGTCAAGGAAGATGGACTTGAAGTTATCAAAGATACAGAGGCAGCTCGGCCAGTTGAGAAAGACATCACTTGGATCCTCAGAGGATCCTGCTGTCTCCATACTGGAGTTCTCATCAGAGTCTGCTGGTTATGCTGAATGAAGGCTTTTGGTGGTGGTATTTGTGGTTGGGGTGGAGGTAACTGTTTTTGTCATCCTTTTGTATAACCAGGTCCATTTTTGAAGTTATTAACAGCCTGTAGTTAACACTTGTTGGCAGTTAAAGCATATGGAGAAACAGCATTCTGATGACACGTTGGACATGTATGTTCATCTGATTCCAGGAGGGCTGTCCTAATGCATTCATCACAGTAACTGTTGCCACAGCAGGGGATGATGGCGGCATCCACCATGAGGTCCTTGCAGATGAGGCACAGGAGCTCCCCCGGGATAGGACGGTCTTCTTGTGAAGATGAAGATGAAGATGACGACGGTTCCCTTGGTAACAAGGGTGCCTTCTCTTTCTTCCCCACAGCATAGGCCTCCGCATCCATGGTTGGTATTGCATATTTTCCAGTGCTCATAAGCAGTGCACCCTTCGCGTTAGGATCTTCCACCTCAGTCAGAAAACTTGTAGGAATTCCAGTGCTCCTTCTGATTCTCCGGCCAGTCTCAAAGTTCTTATCCCCATTTGTTGGGCAACTCTTAACATGATGACCGGGGACACCACAACGAAAACAGGTATAAGACGGAGGTGGTGGACCTAGAGGCTGCTTCACGGAACCCATTGGGCCGTATTCACGGCCACATTGCAACATCATCGCTTTGATTTTGTCTTCCTCCGAAGCTTCGGCTTCAGCCAGATTGGCAGTCTCTGTGAGCTGGGCCAGAGAAAGAGATGCAGAAGAGTCAGCGCTGGCCTGTTTGGTTCCCGTCACTGGTTCAGTTCGACTTAGAGCGTATGTCTTCCTGGCCGACTTAGCACCTCCAGGAGGAATTCTTCTGACAATGACAGATGTGTTTTTAGGAACTGGCGCATTGTCATCCGTATATTCTTCTTCCGTCTCTGCGTTGAAGATCCGCAGATCGCTATTGGCAGCTTTCAGTCTTTCTCTCCCCATAATCTGCTTCTTTAAGTCGCACAGGGAGATATGGAGCCCATCAAAGACGATCATGTCATAGTTGAGTTTAGAGGAAAATTTATAGTGCACACAGGGCATGGTGGCAGAGGGATTCCGTGTGCTGGGCGCCGCTCTGAACCCTGACCTTTGCAGCTGGGACTCAAGTCAGCCCCGGGACCTTGATTTAACTCCTGTCTTCCAAGACGCTGTCTCAGAAGAGAGCTAGCTCCGAGGGCTAGAGCCCAAGACTCTTCCTCTGAGGGTTGTGCGTTTGTGCCCCACACTGGCTACCAGATAAACCACCAGTTCTACTTGGTTCCGGATAATAAATGCCCCAGACACAGTTACCTCAGACAGAAATTGCCAAAAGATCACAGAGACCAGGAGTCAACCCACAGCCAACTCTCACCCACCTTTCCAAGTCCTGAGCTGGAAGGCGGAGATTCCCGTCTCTAGGAATCCTCAGACCGAATGAGCTGAGATCCTGTCTCCACCCGCCTTATATTCCTGTCTCCACCTCCCGGGTGGTGGATTAAGGGTGTGGCAAAACCCCGCCCACTACTTCTCTTCTCTTCTTTTTCTTTTCTTTTTCTTTCTCTCTCTCTCTCTCTCTCTCTCTCTCTCTCTCTCTCTCTCTGTGTGTGTGTGTGTGTGTGTGTGTGTGTGTTTGTGTGTGTTACTGACTGACTGAATCTCATGGAGCTGGGGTGGTCTTGAACTCCTGATCTTCCTGCTTCCTCCTCCCTCCTCCCAAGTGCTGGGATTAGAGGTATGGGCCAACACTCCCTGGCCTCTATGCTGAACTAGTGCCTGGATCTGCCCTCTGATCTTCAGGGCAACCTATGTGATTGGGGCATAAACAAAATATCACCACAGTCATCCTCAACTACATAGGACTAAGAGACCAGGCAACATAAGATGATAAAAGAGGTTTTGATGTCTAGCTCTACTGCCAGGAAATGCAAAGGCTAGAAAGAAAGGTAGCTTTGGCATATCACGCACAATAATACTGTGGCAAAGCGTTGCCAAAGGTTAAATGAAAGAAGCAGCTGTAAGGGATATAAAGTTGAGTGCAGAACCTGCCATGTGCGTAAAATATCACAAAGGAGTGGAAATAAGCAAAAATGAAAACGCAGAAACACAAAACACTGGGGTCATGAGATCTTTAGGAGCATTTTATTTGTATTTTTCCATCTCTCAAGCCTACATGATCATATTCCGTTGCCCGCTTTTTTATAACTTTATTATTTAATTTAATTTTACATGTCAGCCACGGATTGCCGTGTCCTCCCTCCTCCGGCCACCAACCCCGCTCTCCCCTCACCCCACCTCCCTTTCCCATCTCCTCCAGGGCAAGGACTCCCCTGGCGATTCAGCTCAGCCTGGTAGATTCAGTGCAGGCAAGTCCAGTGCCTCTGCTCCCTTCACCCAGGCAGAGCAATGTGTCCCTGCATAGTCCCCAGGTTCCAAACAGCCACTCAGGACAGGTCCAGGTCCCACTGCCTGGGGGCCTCCCAAACAGTTCAAGCTAATCCACTGTCTGACTTATCCAGAGGGCCTGAACCAGTTGGGGGCTCCTCCTCAGCTCTTGGTTCAGTGTTCATGTGTCTCCACTAGTCTGGCTATTTGTCCCTGTGCTTTTTCCAGTCATGCTCTCAACAATTCTCACTCATACAATCCCTCCTCCGTAGAGCCGAATGGACTCCGGGCTCTACCTGGGGCCTGGCCATAGACCTCTGCGTCCCCTTTCACCAATCATCGGATGAGAGTACTACCACTACAGTTACGGTGTCTGGCTATCCGATCACCAGAGTAGGTCAGTTCCGGCTCTCTCTCGACCATTGCCAGTAGTCTACTGTGGAGGTATTTTGTGGAATTCGGTAACCTTTCTGGTGCTTTGCTTCTCAAAAGGGTCCCTAAGGTGGACCCTCTGCCCTTAATAGGTTTTGGTGTCATGGGGGTGGGTGAACCTTCTCTGAGGAGACATTGACCGAGAATGATAACATCTCTGTGGAGGTGACCTTGACCGAGATCTGTGAGAAGCTCCAGATCTGGACCCTGAAGGGTGATGACGTCTCTCGCCTCTGCCTCTCCTGGGGAACCAAGGTGATGGCGAAGAGAGGCCAGAGTGTGGGCGGCTGGAGGATCCAGAGTAAGAGCTGGACCGTGTCGAACCAGATCTGAATTTGAGTCAGTGTATGCGCTTCTTGGATCCGATGAAGCAGTACAGGGAGACCGAGGCCTGGAACAGGAGCGCCTACGCTTCCTCTGAATCTCTTTGTACCCCATCGACGCCTTAGGAAAATCATTGGTAAACTCGGCTAGCCTGGACTTTTCCTTCTCCTCTTCCCTCAGTCGTCGCTGCTCTCTATAGAATTCTTCCCTGGACAAAAGCCGTGCTGGCGTTGTAGGCGTGGTGTTTAGGTGAGCAGCTGCACTCCTGACGACCATACCCAAGGTTTCCAGGTACTGGCAGGAGCTGGTGGAAACCCTGGACCGGGGACACTGTATCCTGAAGGCTTCTGCTGGCCAGGAGGAGACCCAGGAGAGACCTGTGGGGAGGGACACCTGGAGGAACAGGCACACAGACCGGAGAAGCTGGGAGTGAGGGGCCTTGAGGCCTCTGGGATCCGGCTGTGCTGTCTCCCGCGCTCTGTGCTCCTGGAACAACTTCCTTCCCCTCTTCTGACTTGCTGTGGTGGAGAAACCAGGTAGCCAAACTCGTGGAAATGTCCCGAACCTGGTGGTCCACCACCTGGATGAGCAGCCCTTCTTCTTACCGGACCGGCTGTGGGGATCCGCTGTCCCTGCAATGATGACTGTCCCAACAGAGATGGAGTTCCAAGGACGGGCACCTGGTGGCCCTTTTCCTCAGGAAGAGCAGCAGTTGCAGTTGAGGG
>NW_023411545.1:0-10707 GCF_903995425.1 Onychomys torridus | reverse complement strand
CCTATGAAATTCTACATAGCAAAGAAAGCAATCAGCACAGACAATATACAAAATGAGTAAATGTACATCATTCATTGGGAAAATCATTTAAGCTAGAACATCTAAGTTACTTAAAAAAAAAAAAAAAAAAAAAAAAACCTCCAAGCTACATAGTGGTGGCACACACCTTTAATCCCAGCACTCGGGAGTCAGAGGCAGGCAAATCTCTGAGTTTGAGGTCAGCCTGGTCTACAGAGCAAGTTCCTGGACAGCCAGGGCTACACAGAGAAAGCCTGTCTTGAAAAACAAAGATAAAAAAAATCAATAAATAAAAATCCCACAGATAATCACATTAAAAATAAGAACAGATCTGAAAAGCCATTCTTTGAAGAGCCAACAAGTTTATCAAAAATAGTCATTTTAGTCATCAGGAGAATGGAAATATGAACCATGATGAAATCATCTCTTCCCACTTACAATTGCTTTTCATCAAAATGTTAAGCAAAATGACCAGTGCTGGAAAGGATGTGGGGAACAGGACACACTGTTGGTGGGAATGTGAATTATCAGGGTCACTATAAAGAACAGTATGGAGCTTTTTTGAAAAACTTAAAATAGATCCACCATGTGATCCAACTGTTGCACATCTGGGTTTATATCAAGAAGAAGCAACATCAGCATATCTAAGAAAACATGCAAACTGGTCCTGATGCTGTGCTCTGCACAAGAGCAAAGATGTGGCATCAGCCTATATAGCCAAAAATAATGGTAAAGAAAATTGGTGATAGGTTTTATATTTGGGAAATGGGTAAAATACTGAAAAGCCATTTCCGAAAGGTTGTCAAAAACAGAAAGACATGATCATTACTCATAAGGGTTATTCTTTTTTAGAGTAGAAAAGGAAAATAATGTTCATATAGATCATTATAGTGACAGAGTAAAGGAACAGGGCCATGGGATGAAAGCTAGTAAATAAAGAGAAGAAAGATATTTAGACAAGCAAGATAGTGGGGGAGGGGCTATATAAAATACCAAAGAGAAAACTCTTAAATTTTCATGGCTTTATAACAGCTTCTGAATAGTCAATGTTCTTTTAAAGGATTTTAAATGCTATACTAATTAGAAAATGCAAACACTGGTCGAATAAATAATTGATGATAAACCATGAAGACAAATCCTACCTTCTAGATTTTTACCCCTCAGCAGGCTACTTTATGGGAACTGCTTTCAAGGTAATAAAGTTCAGCTATAATGATTTCCTCATCAACAGCTGTATCAACAATAAACATTCTTAACCCTCCCTTTGGTAGATACTTCCTTTCTTCAAAGCCTTCTCCATCAGTTCATCTTAGCTGTAAGAATGCTCTCTCAAATTAACTTAGTTTGTTTCTCATTTTGTACTAAGAAATAATTTCTTATGGTTATGTCAGCTAGCTTTTTTGAAATTTCAGATTATTTTCATTTATCTAGCCTTTAATTAGCATTGAACCAATCACAGCAAATAAAAGGAAAATTCAACAAGTTCTTCAAAGACTAATTTTTCATTAAAAATTTCAGACTAGATTTCACACTTTATAAGATCATAAAATTGTCTGTTGAGAACACTGAAGTGATTTTCTTTTTATTTTATGTTACTGAATTACTTCCACACTACTTCATTACTATAAAATCCTACCCAAGTCTCTCAATCTTTCATTTAACAAGTGTTATGTATATTGTTACAATTAGAGGCACTTCATATTCTATAAGTAAGTTTCTATCCTAAGGGAGTGTGTTGCTTACTTTTCTGCTGCTGAGATAAAACACCATGACCAAGAAAACTTACAGAAGAAAGAGTTTATTGAAGCTTATGGTTCAGAGGGATGAGTGTCCACTGTGGCAGGGAACGGGGCAGCAAGCGGCAAGTACAGCAAACTGAGAGCTCACATTGTCGATGGCAGAACACTAAGCCGAGAGAGCAATCTAGTAGCTTGAGTCTGAACTGTCAAAGCTTGCCCCCAGTTACGTGCCTTCCTCCATAAAGACCACACCTCCTAAGCCTCCCCAACCAGCACCACCAGCTGGAGACCAAGCATTCAGATGGCAAAGACTAAGGGGAATTTCTCTTTCAAACAGGGACTTTGTCATACTTGAGAAATAGTATGTACCCATGAAAATCAAAATAAGAACAAGATTAACCTTCAAGTTACCAGAAAGATAGTCTATACGTGTCACCTCAGTGCTGAGAATAGCAAAGACACGTGAACCGAAATGGTCTGCACAGGGACAGCTGTGTTAAGACAGGTTGTGCCGTGTGGTGGGAACACAGACCTTAAGGCTTTGTCTTCAGGAAACTTGCAGATTAACTCATGGAGTAGTAATCTGCAACAACAAACTTCCACCAACAGCATCTAAGAGAGGAGCCTAAATACGTGTTACATTGCAAATACAAAAGAAATATACAGTTGTGGTTTGTTACAACACTTAACGGTATCCTTTATAAATGAGAAAATAAGTTAAAACAGATGAAAGAAGGTGGGCCAATTATTTAAAATGAATAATTAGCTGAGTTGTAATGAACATCTCAGAGTACAAGAAGTAAGAGGATCTTTCCTTTTAAATAATCACATTGTAAGTGTAGGGCTACTGTAGCAATTGCAATTTAAAAGATATTTTTTACCTTAGGTTTTGTTGGTCAGAAATATGGAAACAGCTGAGCAGAGTCCTCTGACTTGATTTCTGACAGAAATTTTTTTTTTAAAAATCAGGTTTGGCTTCACCCTTACTTGGTCCTTGCAGTCCTCTTTCAAGTCCAAGGATACCAGTCATCACACTAGGCCTTCAACACCTAGAAGTGCTTACTGGCTCTCCTAACTGTCAGTTCACATATTAGCGACTGTCTCCTTGTGTGTGACTATGTGAGCTGGGAGGGAGAAGGGTGCTTGCACTTATGGGCCTGTGTGTGGCGGCCAGAGTTTGATGCCAGACATCTTTCTCAGTTGCTTTCCACCTCATTTTTGAAACAGTCTCTCTCACTGAACCTGAAGATCACTTAGTTGGCTAGATTATCTGTCCGACATGCCTTAAGGATCCTCTTGTCTCTACATTCCCAGTAATAGGACAACAAGTGTACATCACCAGGCTTGTTTTTCATGTGGTTGCTGGGGATCCAATCTCAGGTCCTCACACTTGTAGAGAAAGTGGTTTACCCACTAACTCAGATCCCCAAGCCTGTAACAGGTGTCTTAGAGATCAACAGCAGAGGGGGTTCTCACATAAGGCTCTGTGCTTCCTTAGTCAGATTCCATCTGATTTATCAGATATTCTCCCTCTTTATTTTTAAGTTAATGATTTCTAAATCACCTTTATTATAGATGCAAAGTTCTCTACCTTTGCCATATTGTATAACCTCATCTAATGTGTGGCATCTCACTATTTTTGACACTTTTAATTAATGGACAGTAACTCACAGGTCCTGTCTACACTTAAGGACAAACACAGAAAAACATGAACATTACAAGGCCAGACATTGAGCAGTGAGTGCAGGTTCTGGCTTCTACACTTCCCTCACACCTTCATGTCAGTTCTTTTCAGAACTAATATAGAACATTAAAGCATCATTTGGGGTACATAATTCCCATTCGTGAACCTCTAGCTAGAGGTGAGATATGAGGAAAAGAATTGCAAAGCATCTTTGTACATCTCCATGGTAAAGAATTTTTCTAATTTTAGTTTTCATGTTTTAATTCATATAACATTTTAATAAAGATACTTAGTGGTGTCTGCCATTAAGCAGACATCAGACAACATTTTATGAAGTTTGTCGCACAAGAACTGTGGCAAACTAATAGAATGCCATTAGAAACATCAGAAGTGGAAATGCCAGCAGACTCAAGGCCATGCAGGTTTCCCAAACTGTCAAGGTAAGAAGATGCTTTGAGCTCTCGGCACAGACTAGAACTAGCAAGAGGGTAGCTTTCCTAAAATGTTTACAAGTAATGTGGAAGACCAGTTTGGAAATGCAGATTTGAGAACAAAACACGTTTATGGCTCCATGTGAAGCTCGTATGTCTCATTTTCAGCTCTAGTTGGACTAGTGAGAAATCCTACTCGGGATTTTGTACCGTTAACTGGCTCAGAGTATATTTATAACTTCAGCTTAAGGTAATCTACAAATCAAAGATCTGATATCCTCATTAATCATGGAAGCCCATTCCATGTCAACTCTCATGTCTCATTAAAAGGGTGCAGCAAGAGCTATCCAAGGCCAGGGCTGGCTACATCACCAGATCAAAAAAAAAAAAAAAAAAAAAGATTGAATTAGTAAAGGCCAGTGATATTCACAACAGAGGCCTGACCATGACCTTATGGCCCAAAGACACTTATTTTGCTCCATACAGTACCACTTCTTTGTTCTGTTAAATACATCTAACATAGACAGCAGGAAGGTTCCTGACTTTCAACATTAAAGAACAGGTATATTGAGAGCTGCCTTTCATCAAAATGAGATGTTACTTAGGAAGTGTGTGGACCAACATTGTCTAACCAAAATACAAAGAGGATGCAAGGTGTACAAGTTGCTAAGTAACTATTCTACCTGCTGCTTCTGGAACACACTGATAAGCTTCAATGCTGCTGTCCAGCCTCCCTCTTTATTGTAATGACGTTCTGCACCAACACCAGCCTAATCTCTGTCTTGATGATTTTAAGCCACAAACATTAATTTTGCAGTGTTCAGAGGATACTGGACTCAATTAGCCTGTAGGCTCTGTTAAATCTAATTTAAAACCTTAAAATTACATCTTATTCAGAACTTACCCCCTCAGGCCCTCTAGATACGCCTAATTCCCTGGCCAGTAGAATCCTCTTATTGAAGAATTAATAGGCTTATAAGACTTTGAAAGAAATTCTGCCATGGGGTGTCACTACTGCAACTTCATTGTTCTGAAAAATACTCTTTATATATCCCACCATTCCAGAAACTGTTCTTATAAATCATCCTGGCCATCTCTACCCCTTACTAGGGAAATGAAATGTACTGCAGACCTCTAGGCATAGTAGGAAATAACCTCTTTTCCTATTTAACTCTCTTCAATGACCCAATCCAGTCATTTAAAATCTGGACAACTGTGTCTGCTGCATTATGTGACAATCTAAATGATTTTCGGGGTGAATGGTCTGTCAAAAATCTTCTTTTATGTGTAATTTCATTATCATAGAAGTTTAACCTGAGACAACTTTGATCATAGTCAAAATGGAAACATGGGCAGAAGAAACACTTTATTCATACAGTCATATCTTAAATGTGTTATAGGAGCAGATGAGCTTCCGAAGTAAGTAAAAGAAGACAGAATGAAGACAAAGGTGTCAGATGAGGATACTATTCCAAAGTTGTTACTGTTAAATTTATTTACCAATGTAACTTGCAAATTCAAAGAAATTTGCATTTATCATAATCATGGATACTGTCTTTGCATCAAGTCGATTAATGAAGTTTATTCTGTTTGAAAACTACCGAAGTACTTCCATTGGAACCCAGAGACCACATCAGCCAGTGAAGCCAGTGCCTTGCTCAGCCATCATCAGAGAAGCTTCCTCCTGCAGCAGGTGGGAGCAAATGCAGAGACCCACAGCCAGACATTGGAACACTCAGCCCTAAAATGGAATGTCTCCATCAAATCCCTCCCCCAGAGCTCAGGAAACCCTGTGGAAGACGGAGGGGGTGGATAAGAGCTAGAGGGAATGGAGGACACCAAGGAAATGTGGCCCTCTAAATCAACAGGATGGAGCACACAGGAACTCACAGAGACTGAGGCAGCATGAACAAGGCCTGCTCAGGTCCTTTGGGTATATAGTATGACTTCCAGTGTATTGTTTTTATGGGATTCCTGAGTGTCCAAACAAGTGTGTCTCTGAGTCTCAATCTATTTCTGGTGCCTTTTCTTAGGCTCTTTTCCTTCCATTTGTTTATTTTGTCCTACTTTGATGTGTTAGTTTTTGTTACATCTCTTATATTTATTATATTATATTATGTTATATTATATTATATTATATTATATTATATTATAATTTATTATGTCATTATCCCTAAGAAGCCTGTTTGATTTCTAATGAGAGAAAGGAAAGGAACAGATTCAGATCAGAGAGGGGTTGTGGAGAAACTGGGAGGAATAAAAGGAGGGGAAAGTGCAATCAGGATATATTTTGTGAGGAGGAAAAAAATCTATTTTCAATAAAAAGAAAACTACTAAGCGCTGAGATGAACTGTAAGCTAATAAGGATGTGCCCATTTATCAGATGGATACATAAATTCAAGTCAGTTTGACTTCCTTTTGTCTTAAATATTTTTAAAATGTCTCAGAAAGAAAATATTCCAAAATAAGAGTACAAAAAGAAAATATTTCAGAGAGAGAAACCAAAATATTACAAATTGAGGTAGAATTTCTGACTTGTTTGCTCACTGAAGCATCATGACGGAGGTTCACACTCTTGAGCAGTTCTGTGGAAGAATATCTGTGCCGTATCAAGACTAGGAATCAAGTTCATTTTTAGAAAGCATTAATACTAATCGTGAATCTATTTGTTGTAAATGTGACCTGTGAGAAGTATGGTAGTTCATAGGAAATGTTTATAATGCTATATAAAGGATTCAAACAAATGACCTTCTTCATGTTGTCACTGTTTGTTTGTTACATATTTTAGACTTGTTTATTTATCTGTTTTGATTATTTTGCAAAACAATGTCACTATGTACCTATGGCTTGAGAAGTCATGGGGACCAGGCTGATCTTGAACTTGAGTGACCCTCTGCCTGAGCCATCAAACCTGGCAAAACTACCTCTCCTTTCTTCCTTTCTTTATTTCTTCCTTCTTTCTTCCTTTCTTTCTTCCTTCCTTCCTTCCTTCCTTTCTTTCTTTTTCCTGCTTTCATTTCTTCTTCTTTTCTTTTTTGGAGTCACAAGAGAAATTATATTTTCACAAAGGAAAAACTTCATTAACAAAAAATATGTCTCAGCATAAATGAAGTTACAAAAACATGGAATAAAAATGGAAATCTTTCCAAATAAATAAAAATTCATACATGTTCACATTTCAGCAATCATATTGGTGATACATTAAGGGTATAGATTCTGGTATTACTAGGAGACAGTCTCCCAGCAGAGACTCTGATCCTCCGGCTCTTACAACCTCTCACCCCACACCCTTTCATGATATTTCCTGAACCTTAATACAGAGTGTTTTGTAGATGAATCCATTGAGACTGGGCTCCACAATTCTGCAGGTTTTTGTTGTTGTTTTGTTTGTTGAGGGGGTTGTTTTTGGTTTTTTGGGTTTTTTTGGGTTTGTTGTTGTTGTTGTTTTGGTTTGTTTTGGTTTTGGTTTTTTGAGACAGGGTTTCTCTGTGTAGTTTTAGTGCCTGTCCTGGATCTTGCTCTGTAGACCAGGCTGGCCTCAAACTCAGAGATCTGCCTGCCTCTGCCTCCTGAGTGCTGGGATTAGAAGTATGCACCACTGTCGCCTACCCGACCATCTCTGCCGCTTTATTGTTTGTGGTTCTCTGTAATGATCTCTGACTGTTGCAAATAAAAGTTTCCTTGATGAGGGGTGAAGACTACACTTATCTGTGGGTATAAGGACAAATCAACAAGAAAAATACAAACCAATATGCCAAACTGGACAGGGAAAATCCACGAAGCCCCAGTGCTGCACAAAGAACTACTCAACTGAGTGAAGCTGAGAAAAGGAGAGGTGGTTCTCCCCAGAGAAGAGCACATCAAGGTCGACCAAAGAGTCAGCCCCGAAAACATACATCCAAGCAATAGTATGGACCCAACTGGTTGTATTCAGGAATGTATATGCATATACAAATACATAATTTCATGCAATTCTAGTCGATGAAAAGAGGCCATGAATTTGAAGGAAAGTGAGGAAAGGTACATCGGAGGGTTTGGAGGGAGGAAAGGGAAGGGAGAAATATTATAATTAAATTACAATCTCAAAAAAATAAAAACCCAATTCATACATGCTTGTAATTTTTCAAGAATGTGTCAGTTCCACAAACTACAATCCACTGAATACTTTTAAAGAACATTTATTTCACAGGACTGCTGTCAATTGTTAATTGCTCTCTACAAACAGGAAGTCAATACACAGGAAATTATATTAGCTACGGAACTCTATTGCCCAGTCACCACTGCAGCCTGACCAGATTTTACAGCTATTAAACTGTTATTTTTAGTTTTCCAAA
The DNA here is from genome assembly GCF_903995425.1 of Onychomys torridus. Lineage (NCBI taxonomy): Eukaryota > Metazoa > Chordata > Mammalia > Rodentia > Cricetidae > Onychomys > Onychomys torridus. Next base: position 2,501 of record NW_023411545.1, on the reverse strand, counting down.
GCAATCATTGTTTTCTTCTTGATCTTCCTGCATCCAGACACACCCACTAAAACAAACATTTTCAAAATCAGGCTCACATGCACTTGATGCATGGGACATGTCCTGAAATCTACTTAAGCTATTCAAGTAACACACAGAAGAGCTAATAGGTATATTTTTATTATGCATTTGCTGAAATTTTGTATTTATCCTATTTTCAGTAAGTGCACTGTACTTACACAAACCTACCGTATTCATGTAAGTTCTAAAATGGAATATCCTCAGAGGCAAGAAACTAAGAAAATTATTCTAGAAAGCTAGGCACTTCCCTGAGGCAAGGATTTATCATAGCAAGAGTTGCAGAATCACCCTGCACATAAGCAACAGGAGATAAAACTTGGAACTTGAGAAGGCCCAGGTGAATATGTCCACCTAAAATAACGATTCCTAAGGGAAGAGCAATAATTTCATATCTACTAGCTGCATCACTATGCAAGAAAAGAGAACAGATGTATTAACTTCTTATGTTGCTATAAACATAATAAATTCATCTTGCCTCCTCCATTTTTGGTGTAAGAAAGAGTAAGTACACTTTAATTTATTTTTCCTGTTCAGTGGAAACCTACAACCCAGACAGAATGCATGGAATCAGGGAATAAATGATATTCATGTATTTAAAAGATTGCAATTCCAAATATCACCTACCTAAGGTGAGTTTCTCCATTATCAAAGTTTATCATCCAACAAAGACCCAAGAGTTCTCAAACGTAGAAGTGGGGCATCAAGGAGCAACAGTGAATTTTCCAGAAACCCTTATGCTCCGTCTTAAAGAGTGAGACTGTCCTGACACTCAAAACAAAAATGATCTCAAGTCTTTTTCTCTGTTCTGGTGTGCCCTGGCTCCCAGGCCGTCATCTCACGGCACAAGTAAATGCAACAAGAGCAACACCAAGACTCAAGGGTGACCCAGGACGTGAAAAGGATCCTTCTCTCCAGTTGGAGGTAACCAGGAAAATGGACGAAAGCAACTTGTTAGCTTCCTTTCCTGCCTTGTCACTTGGTTGTAGACACAAGCACAGACAGGAAGTTGGCAGAAGAGCAGAATTACCAAGGCTGAAATGGAAACTATTGGTTTTTTGTCTATTGAATTTTTTTCATTTATTTTACATACCAAGCAAAGTTTCCTCTCCCGCCTTGCCTCCTGTTTCCTCCCCTACCTCCTTTCTACCTTCCCAACCACCCCCTGACTCCTCAGCTCCCCACCTTTCCATCCCCACATCAAGGTTGGGTGAGGCAATCCAGCATGGGGAATGGGTTCCCAAAAGCCAGCTCAAGCACTAGGGACGGGTCCTAACCACACTGTTAGGAGCCCCACAAACAAATCAAGCTACACAACTGCCACACACATGCAGAGGGCCCAGGTAGGTCCCAGGCAGGCTCCGTATCTGTCAGCCCAGAGTCCATGAGCTCCTATGAGCACAGGTCAGCTGTCTCTGTGCGATTCCCTGTCATAACCTTAACCCTCCTAGCTCATATCATCTCTCGTCCCTCTCATCAACTGCACTCCTGGAGCTCAGTCCAGTGCTTGGTTGTGGATCTCTACATTTGCTTCCATCAGTTACTGAATGAAGGTTTTCTGATGACAATTGGAGTAGTCATCAATCTGATTACAGGAGAAGGCCAGTTCAGGCACCACTGTTGCTAGGAGGCTTAGCTGGGGTCATCCTTGTGGATTCCTGGGAGTTTCCCTGGCACCTGATTTCTCCCTAATCCCAAAATTGCCCCCTCTCAAGACATCTCTTTAATTACTTTCCCCCTCTGTCCTGCCCCCAACCTACCCAACCTGATAACCTGATCCCTCATGGAAATCTATTCCTTTAAAAAGAAATGTAACTATGCAAGCATTGCCCAAAAGTTGTGCAATGTAGAGAACATTACATCTAAGTTCAATAAGTAGGTATCAAATTAACTTCTTGTTTATTTGTTTGTTTGTTTGTTTGTTTGTTTTTGAGACAGTGTATCTCTGTGTAGCCCTGGCTGTCCTGGAACTCGATTTGTAGACCAGGCTGGCCTTGAACTCAGAGATCTACCTGCCTCTGCCTCCTGTGTGCTGGGATTAAAGGCATATGCTGCCACCCTGACAAAATTATCTATTTTTTAAGCTTGATTGTAGATACCTGGTGTTTGCTTTAATATTAATATTTATTATATATGTTATGTACACTTTAATGTTCATAATAAATTTGTTTTAAAACATCTTTAAAGCTAATACAAGCATATAGTCATTATTTGAGTGAAAATGCATATACAAAAAGAAATACATTATACAAAAAATTTAAAATAAAGATTGCTGTCTCTGCTGTCACTTAACATGAATGTGCAAGCCAATTACCACCTTATAACCTTAATTTATATTCTAAAAATGAACTGAGTTGAACCTGACACCCTTAAAATATAGTTATGTACTCCATGGTATTTTTTTCTGAAGTATTTGTTTTGTTTTCCTTCTCTCTCTCTCTCTC
>NW_023411544.1:0-13786 GCF_903995425.1 Onychomys torridus | reverse complement strand
CAGGTAATGCAGTCACTTTTCAGCTCAAATGAAGCTACATCGTTCACGAAGCTCACACGTTTCTCGATCTTAACAAAAAAGGATTGGATATTAGAGGACCTGTGGTTTCTATCAGTTTGAGAAGCAGAGTGGAACTAGATATGGTCCCTGTGTGTAGGACAAACAGTTCTTTTTTTCTGAGCTCACTCAATTTTCCTGCTGTTTTAGAGACTCTAGAAAGCTAGAGCGTGCTTCTTACTCTAAAGCACAATGTGTTCCATGGATGAGAACTGTGCTGTGTCTTTTCCTTCAGAAATACATTGGAATCCCTGGCTCTGTGTCTTCTTACAATCAAGACTTCTTTTCAGGTAATCGCAGTCACTTTCAGCTCAAACGGAGCTACATCCTTCAAGAAGCTCACACGTTTCTCGCTCTTAACAGAGAAGCCTTGGATGTTAGAGGACCTTTGGTTTGAATCAGTTTCAGAAGCAGAGTTGAACAAGATATGGTCCGTTTGTGTAGGAAACACAGTTCTTTTGTTCTGAGCACACTCACGTTTCCTGCTATCTTAGAGACTCTAGAAAGCAAGAGGGGGCTTCTTCTAAAGAAGAGTGTGTTTCTTGGATGAGAACTGTGCTGTGTGTTTCCCTTCAAAAATGGTGTGAAATCCCAGGCTCTGTGTCTTCCTACAAGGAAGACTTCGTTTCAGGTAAACACAGCCACTTTTCAATTAAACGAACCTAAGTCGTTCACGAAGCTCACGCATTTCTCGCTCTTAACTGAAAAGCCTTGGATGTTAGAGGAGCTGTAGTTTGTGTCAGTTTCAGAAGTAGAGTTGAACTAGATATGGTCCGTTTGTGTAGGACACACAGTTCTTATGTTCTGAGCACACTTACGTTTCCTGGTCTATTAGAGACTCTAGAAAGTAAGAGCGTGCTTCTTACTCTAAAGCACAGTGTGTTACATGGAAGAGAACTGTGCTGTGTGTTTCCCTTCAGAAATGCAGTGTAATCCCAGGCTCTGTGTCTTCCTACAAGCAAGACTTCTTTTCACGTAATCGCAGTCACTTTTCAGCTCAAAGGAAGCTACATCCTTCACGAAGCTTACACGTTTCTCGCTCTTAATTGAAAAGCCTTGGATGTTAGAGGACCTGTGGTTTGATTCAGTTTCAGAAGCAGAGTTGAACTAGATATGGTCCGTTTGTGTAGGACACACAGTTCGTTTTTTCTGAGCACACTCACTTTTTCTGCTATCATAGAGATTCTAGAAAGCAAGAGCGTGCTTCTTGCTCTAAAGCAGAGTGTGTTTCTTGGATGAGAACTGTGGTGTGTGTTTCCCTTCAGAAATGGAGTGAAATCCCAGGCTCTGTGTCTTCCTGCAAGCAAGACTTCCTTTCAGGTAAACGCAGTCACTTTTCAGCTCAAATGAAGCTACATCATTCTTGAAACTCACAGGTTTCTCGCTCTTAACTGAAAAGGATTGGATGTTAGAGGACCTGTGGTTTGTATCAGTATCAGGAACAGAGTGGAACTAGATATGGTCTGTGTGTGTAGGAAACACAGTTCTTTTGTTCTGAACACATTCACGTTTCCTGGTGTATTGGAGACCCTAGAAAGCAAGAGCGTGCTTCTTGCTCTAAAGCAGAGTGTGTTTCTTGGATGAGAACTGTGCTGTGTGTTTCCCTTCAGAAATGGAGTGAAATCCCACTAAGCTACAGTTCTTTTTTTTTCTGAGCACACTCACGTTTCCTGCTGTTTTAGAGACTCTAGAAAGCTAGACTGTGCTTCTTACTCTAAAGCACAATGTGTTCCATGGATGAGAACTGTGCTGTGTCTTTTCCTTCAGAAATACAGTGGAATCCCTGGCTCTGTGTCTTCTTACAATCAAAACTTCTTTTCACGTAATCGCAGTCACTTTCAGCTCCAACGAAGCTACATCCTTCAAGAAGCTCACACGTTTCTCGCTCTTAACAGAAAAGCCTTGGATGTTAGAGGACCTGTCGTTTGCTCTAAGGCAGAGTGTGTTTATTCAATGAGAACTGTGCTTTTTGTTTCCCTTCAGAAATGTAGTGAAATCCCAGTTCTGTGTCTTCCTACAAGGAAGACTTCGTTTCAGGTAAACACAGCCACTTTTTAGCTCAAACGAAGCTACATCATTCACGAAGCTCACATGTTTCTCGCTCTTAACTGAAAAGCCATGGATGTTACAGGACCTGTGGTTTGTATAAGTTACATAAGCAGCGTTGAACTAGATATGGTCCGTATGTGTAGGACACTCAGTTCTTTTGTTCTGAGCACACTCACGTTTCCTGCTGTCTTAGAGTCTCTAGAAAGCAAGAGCGTGCTTCTTGCTCTAAAGCAGAGTATGTTTCATGGATGAGAATTGTGCTATGTGTTTCCATACAGAAATGGAGTTAAATCCCATGTTCTGTGTCTTCCAGCAAGCAAGACTTCCTTTGAGGTAAACGCTGTCACTTTTCAGCTCAAATGAAGCTACATCGTTCACGAATCTCACAGGTTTCTCGTTCTTAACTGAAAAGGATTGGATGTTAGAGGACCTGTGGTTTGTATCAGTTTCAGAAACAGAGTGGAAATAGATATGGTCCGTGTGTGTAGGAAATACAGTTCTTTTGTTCTGAGCACACTCATGTTTCCTGGTGTACTAGAGACCCTAGAAAGCAAGTGCGTGCTTCTTATTCTAAAGCACAATGTGTTCCATGGATGAGAACTGTGCTGTGTCTTTTCCATCAGAAATACAGTGGAATCCCTGGCTCTGTGTCTTCTTACAATCAAGACTTCTTTTCACGTAATCGCAGTCACTTTCAGCTCAAACGAAGCTACATCCTTCATGAAGCTCACACGTTTCTCGCTCTTAAGTGAAAAGCTTTGGATGTTAGAGGACCTGTGGTTTGAATCATTTTCAGAAGCAGAGTTGAACTATATATGGTCCGTTTGTGTAGGACACACAGTTCTTTTTTTCTGAGCACACTCACTTTTCCTGCTATCTTAGAGATTCTAGAAAGCGAGAGCGTCCTTCTTGCTCTAAAGTAGAGTGTGTTTCTTGGATGAGAACTGTGCTGTGTGTTTCCCTTCAGAAATGGAGTGAAATCCCAGGCTCTGTGTTTTCCTGCAAGCAAGACATCCTTTCAGGTAAATGCAGTCACTTTTCAGCTCAAATGAAGCTACATCGTTCACGAAGCTCACACATTTCGATTGAGTAGTCCAGGCAAGAACAGTTTTTTGCCCAAATGGCTATTTTTGCCAAGGTGAAGATAAACTCCATATGAAGTGTCTTCAATGCCCATCCTCCTCTCTGAAGTAAATCGGTGCTGCCAGGAGCAGACATGTCTCACTGTCCAGAAAGTCTAAATTTTAAAAGTATTTTAAATGCCATATTCTGTAGGTCTTTGAAGTATTTGAAGATTACCTATCTATCTGAAATATCTCTTTGTATGTTTAGAAGACTTAACTAACATGGCTACAAGTATGATTATCATAAATGACTAATTATTAATCTATTTTTAATTATCCATTTTAATTTAAAATGAGCTATACAAACATAATACCTTAAACACAATTAGAAATATATACATAGTATAACAAAATTAACTTTACGTTTGTATCAATAGACTAAAATATATACTAATGCAAAACATTTTTAACAAGTTGTTGCTCTTTAGAAGTAAGTTCCTTCCTTAATCTCCCCTTTCATCCTAATATATCTATATCATATCCCCTTTTCTTCTTTAGAAAGAGATCACATTTATAATCAACCTGCTTTAAAGAAAAATATTGTTTTTTCTCTGTCCCACACCAGAGGCCTCTTCTGATTTGGGACACAAGAATCTCTTAACCTTTTCTTTTAGCAATATGTCTGGGTTTAGAGAAGGAGTGAGCCAATTCCATCTCCAAAGCCAGCTTGATAATTTTGGGAATGTGGGCGTAGTTTCTCTTACTACTTCCTGCTGGAGGGGGGCGCTGTATCTTATGGGGACACAAAGAAAATTTTAGGATTATGGAATAGTCCATGAAGGTGAACCTCTGAGCCAGTTGCCTTGAAACCATTCTGGATGTTGGATCATCTGGACCATAGTGTTATTGGAGAGCTTTCAGTTGGTCTTGGCTGATCAAACCTGATGTATCTTAATCTGGAACAAATCCACAGCCTCTAGCTTTCTGTGGAAACAAAAGCAGAGACTCTTTTCCAAAGCAACATATCCTTATATCCAAAATTTGAAGTCAAGATACCTTTAAAATTTACATATTTGTTTAACTCAACAGCTTTTCTGATCAAATCTTTTTCTGCAGTTAAAAATCCCAAAGACAAGACAAACCAGATTCTCTGTGTAATATCCATCTTTGTAAGACAGAAACACCACTGTGGCTGCTGACTCCACCCACCTCAGTTTCCCAACATGGCGGTGATACAGTTTACCGCCAGCTCTGGGTCTGGAGCCATGTGTACCCTCAACTATCAGAAGCAGTTCTATCAAAGCAGTGCATAGCCTAGAAACTTTTTTTTTAAACTCGCAAAGGCTAAATCCACCACACAGCAGAGTAAAGTGCCACTTGTAGAATCCTCATTCCCGCCACACTGCAGGTCAGACGCACATGCCAGAAACCCGGATAGTAGCTCAAACCAGCAGGCTGCTGCTAACTTGAGAGAGACAACTAGGAAGTTGTTTTTAGCTCCGTTTTAGAATCTTTTTTCTCAGGCTTTAGGTGGAAACTCTTGCCAACACGTTGGGCTCCATTTGTAGTTGGAGTTTTTCTTACTGGCCCAGTCAGGACAAATCTCTCTCACCCACCAGGCCCACAGTCGCTCAGACCCAACCAAGAAAACACACAGAGACTTACGTTGTTTACAAACTGTATGGCCATGGCAGGCTTCTTGTTATCTACTTCTTCTATCTTAAATTAACCCATTTCTGTTAGTCTATACTTTGCCACATGGCTCGTGGCTTACCAGTGTCTTTACATGTCGCTTTCCATGGCGGAGGCTGGTGGTGTCTCTCCCGAGCATTCTACTTCCCAGAATTCCCTTCTCTCTTGTCACGCATATACTTCCTGCCTGATAACTGGCCAATCAGAACTTTATTTACACAGAACGGTATCCACAGCAAGATATGGTCCATATGTGTAGGACACAAAGTTCTTTTGTTCTGAGCACACACACGTTTCCTGCTCTCTTAGAGACTCTAGAAAGCAAGAGCGGGCTTCTTGCTCTAAAGCAGAGTGTGTTCCATGGATGAGAATTGTGCTGTGTGTTTCCCTTCAGAAATGGAGTTAAATCCCAGGTACTGTGTCTTCCTACAAGCAAGATTTCCTTTCAGGCAAACGCAGCCACTTTTCAGCTTAAACAAAGCAAACAGTGTGTGTTTCAAGGATGAGAACACTGGTTTGAATTTCCCTTGAGAAACGGAGTTAAAGACCCAGAATCTGTGTCTTCCTACATGAAAGAGTTCATTTCTGGTAAACCCAGTGAATTTTGGGCCCAAATGATTTTACACAGTTCACGAACCCAATGCGTTTCCCACTATTAACTAAAGAGCATTTATGTAATAGGAGCTGTGTTTTGTAACAGTTTCATAAGCAGAGTTGAACTACATATTGTCTTTATGAATAGGAAACACAGTTCTTTTTTTCTGGGCATGCTTATGTTTCTTGCTCTATTGGAGACGCTGGAAAGAAGAGCATGCTTCTTTCCTTAATACAGAGTGTTTTTCAGGGATGAGAACTCTGGTCTACATTTCCCTTCATGAAGGGAGTTAAATACCAGGATCTGTGTCTTCCTACAAGCAAGAGTTCATTTCTGGTAAACACAGTGAATTTTGGGCTCAAATGATTTTACACAGTTCACGAAATCAACGTGTTTCTCACTATTAACTAAAGAGCATTTATGTAAGAGGAGCTCTGGTTTGTATCAGTTTAATAAGCAGAGTTGAACTACATATGGTCAGTATGATTAGGAAACACAGTTCTTTTTTTCTGGGCATGCTCATGTTTCTTGCTTTATTGGAGAATCTGGAAGGAAGAACTTGATTACTGCGATAAAACAGAGTGTGTTTCATGGATGAGAACTCTGGTCGAAATTTCCCATCATAAACGGAGTTAAACCCCAGGATCTGTGTGTTCCTACAAGCAATAGTTCATTTCAGGTAAACCCAGGGAATTTTGGGGTCAAATGAATTTACACAGTTCAGGAACCAAACCGTTTCTCACTATTATTTAATGAACATTTATGTAAGAGGAGCTATGGTTTGTATCAGTTTCATGAGCAGAGTTGAAGTACATATGGTCCTTATGAGTAGTAAACACAGTTCTTTATTTCTGAGCATGCTCATGGTTCTTGCTGTATTGGAGACTCTGTTAGGAAGAGCATTCTTATTGCCTTAAATCAGAGTGTGTTTCAGGGATGAGAATACTGGACTGATTTTCCCTTCAGAAATGGAGTTAAACCACAGGATCTGTGTCTTCATACAAGCAAGAGTTCATTTATGGTAAACCCAGTAAATTTTGGTCTCAAATGAATTTACACAGTTCACAAACACAACGCGATTCTCACTATTAACTAAAGAGCATTTATGGAATAGGAGCTGTGTTTTGTATCAGTTTCATAAGCAGAGTTGAACTACATATGGTCTGTATGAATTTTGGGGTCAAATGAATTTACACAGTTCAGGAACCAAACCGTTTCTCACTATTATTTAATGAACATTTATGTAAGAGGAGCTATGGTTTGTATCAGTTTCATAAGCAGAGTTGCACTACATATGGTCCATATGAGTAGGAAACATAGTTCTTTTTTTCTGGGCATTCCATTTTTCTTGCTGTTTATAGACGCTGGAAAGAAGAGCATGCTTCTTGTGTTAAATCAGCGTGTGTTTCATGGATGAGAACACTAGTCTGAATTTCCCTTCAGAAACGGAGTTACAGCCCAGGATCTGTGTTTTCCTACAAGCAAGAGTTCATTTCAGGTAATCCCACTGAATTATGGGCTCAAATGATTTTACACAGTTCAGGAACCCAACGCATTTCTCACTATTAATTAAAGAGCATTTATGTAAACCCAGTGTATTTTGGGTCCAAATGATTTTACACAGTTCACGAACCCAACGTGTCTCTCACTATTAACTAAAGAGCATTTATGTAAGGGGAGCTGTGGTTTTTATCAGTTTTGTAAGCAGCGTTGAACTACATATTGTCCGTATAAGTAGGAAGCACAGTTCTTTTTTTCTGGGCATTCTCATAGTTCTTGCTATATTGGTGACTCCAGAAAGCAGAGCTTGCATCTTGCATTAAAACAGCGTGTGTTTCATGGATGAGAACACTGGTCTGAATTTCCCTTCAGAAACGGAGTTAAACCCCAGGATCTGTGTCTTCCTTCAAGCAAGAGTTAATTTCAGGTAATCCCACTGAATTATGGGCTCAAATGATTTTACACAGTTCAGGAACCCAACGCATTTCTCACTATTAATTAAAGAGCATTTATGTAAGAGGAGCTTTGGTTTGTTGCAGTTTCATAAGCAGAGTTGAAGTACATATGGTCCTTATGAGTAGGAAACACATTTCTTTTTTTCTGGGCATGCTCATGTTTCTTGCTGTATTGGAGACGCTGGAAAGAAAGCATGCTTCTTGCGTTAAAACACCGTTTGTTTCATGGATGAGAACACTGGTCTGATTTCCCTTCATAAATGGAGTTACACCCCAGAATCTTTGTCTTCCTACAAACAAGAGTTCATTTCTTCTGAACCCAGTGGTTTGTAACAGTTTCATAAGCAGAGTTGAAGTACATATGGTCCGTATGAGTAGGAAAAACTGTTCTTTTGTCTGGGCATGCTCATGTTTCTTGCTGTATTGGAGAGGCTGGAAAGAAGAGCTTGCTTCTAGCGAAAAAACATAGTGTGTTACATGGATGAGTACACTGGTCTGAATTTCCCTTCAGAAACGGAGTTAAATCCCACGATCCATGTCTTCCTACAAGCAAGAGTTCATTTCAGGTAAACCCAGTGAATTTTGGGCTCAAATGAATTTAGACAGTTCAGGAATCCAACTCGTTTCTCACTATTAATTAAAGAGCATTTATGTAAGAGGAGCTGTGGTTTGTATCAGTTTCATAAGCAGAGTTGAACTAGATGTGTTCCGTATCACTAGGAAACACATTTCTTTTATTCTGGGCATGCTCATGTTTCTTGCAGTATTTGAGAAGCTGGAAAGAAGAGCTTCCTTCTTGTGTTAAAACAGAGTATGTTTCATGGATGAGAACACTGGTCTGAATTTCCCATCAGAAAAGGAGTTACACTCCAGTATCTGTGTCTTTCTACAAGCAAGAGTTCATTTCTGGTAAACCAGTGAATTTTGGGCTCAAATATTTTTACACAGTTCACGAACACAACACATTTCTCACTATTAAAAAGAGCATGTATGTAAGAGGAGTTGTGGTTTGTTTCAGTTTCATAAGCAGAGTTGAACTAGATATGGTCTTTATGAGCAGGAAACACAGGTCTTTTTACTGGGCATGTTCATGTTTCTTGCAGTATTGGAGACGCTGGAAAGAAGAGCTTGCTTCTTGCATTAAAACAGAGTGTGTTTCATGGATGAGAACACTGGTCTTAATTTCCCTTCAAAAACGGAGTTAAAACCCAGGATCAGTGTGCTTCTACAAGGAAGACTACATTTCTGGTAAACCGAGTGAATATTGGGCTCAAATGATTTAACACAGTTCACATACCCAACGCGTTTCTCACTATTAACTAAAGAGCATTTGTATAAGAGGAGCTGTGGTTTGTATCAGTTTCATAAGAAGAGGTGAACTAGATGTGGTCCATATGAATATGAAACAAAGCTCTTTTTTTCTGGGCATTCTCATGTTTCTTCCAGTATTGGAGACGCTCTAAAGAAGAGGATGCTTCTTGCCTTAAAACAGTATGTGTTTCAGGGATGAGGACTCTGGTCTGAATGTCCTTTCAAAAACAGAGTTAAACCCCAGGATCTGTGTCTTCCTACAAGGAAGAGTTCATTTCAGGTAAATCCAGTGAATTATGGGTTCAAAAATATTTACACAGTTCGCAAACACAACGCGTTTCTCACTATTAACTAAAGAACATTTATGTAAGAGGAGCTGAGGTTTGTATCAGTTTCATAAGCAGAGTTGAACTACATATGGTCCGTATGAGTAGGAAACAGTTCTTTTTTTCTGGGCATGCTCATATTTCTTGCTGTTTGTAGACGCTGGAAAGAAGAGCATGCTTCTTGCATAAAAGCCACGTGTGTTAGGATGAGAACACTAGTCTGATTTTCCCTTCAGAAACCGTGTTACACCCCAGGATCTATGTTTTCCTATAATCAAGAGTTCATTTCTTCTGAACCCAGTGAATTTTGGTCCCAAATGATTTTGCACAGTTCATGAACCCAACGCGATTCTCACTATTAACTAAAGAGCATTTATGTAAGAGGAGCTGTGGTTTTTATCAGGTTCAGAGGCAGAGTTGATGTAGATATGGTCTGTATGAATGGGAACCACAGCTCGTTTTATCTGGGCATGCACATGTTTCTTCCTGTATTGGAGACGCTCTAAAGAAGAGAATGCTTTTTGCGATAAAACAGAGTGTGGTCCATGGTTGAGAACACTGGTCTGAATTTCCCTTCAGAAACGGAGGTAAATCCCCAGAATCTGTGTCTTCTTACACCCAGTAGTTCATTTCTGGTAAACCCAGTGTATTTTGGGCTCAAATGAATTTACACAGTTCACGAACTCAACACGTTTCTCACTATTAACTGAAGGGCATTTATATAACAGGAGCTGTTTTTGGTATCAGTTTCAAAAGTAGAGTTGAACTAGATATGGTCCCTGTGAGTAGGAAACACAGTTCTTTTTTGCTGGGCATGCTCATATTTCTTGCTGTATTTGAGATGCTGGAAAGAAGAGCATGCTTCTTGCGTTAAAACAGTGTGTGTTTCATGGATAAGAACTCTGGTCCTAATTTCCCTTCAGAAACGGAGTTAAACCCCAGGTTCTATGTCTTCCTACAAGCAAGAGTTCCTTTCAGGTAAACACAGTAAATATTGTGGTCAAATGAATTTACACAGTTCACAAACCCAACACGTTTCTCACTATTAACTAAAGAGCATTTATGTAAGTGGAGATGTATTTTGTATCAGTTTCATAAACAGAGTTGAACGAGATATGGTCCATATGAGTAGGAAACACAGTTCTTTTATTCTGGGCATGCTCATATTTCTCGCTGTACTGGAGACGCTGGAAAGAAGAGCATGCTTCTTGCGTTAAAACAGCGAATGTTACATGGATGAGAACACTGGTCTAAATTTCTCTTCTGAAACGGAGTTACACAACAGGATCTGTGTCTTTCTACAAACAAGAGTTCATTTCTGGTAAACCCAGTGAATATGGGCTCAAATGTATTTACACAGTTCACTAATCCAAAGCCTTTCTCACTATTAACTAAAGAGCACATATGTAAGAGGAGCTGTGGTTCGTATCAGTTTCATAAGCAGAGTTGAACTAGATATGGTCCTTATGAGTAGGAAACACAGTTCTTTTTTCTGGGCATGCTCATGTTTCTTGCAGTATTGGAGACGCTGGAAAGAAGAGCTTGCTTCTTGCGTTAAAACAGAGTGTGTTTCATGGATGAGAACACTATGCAGAATTTCCCTTCAGAAACGGAGTTACACCCAGGATCTGTGTTTTCCTACAAGCAATAGTTCATTTCTGGTAAACCCAGTGAATTTTGGTCCCAAATGATTTTACACAGATCAGGAACCCAATGCGTTTCTCACTATTAATTAAAGAGCATTTATGTAAGAGGAGCTGTGCTTTGTAGCAGTTTCATAAGCAGAGTTGAAATACATATGGTCCTTATGAGTAGGAAACACAGTTCTTTTTTTCTGGGCATGCTCATGTTTCTTGCTGTATTGGAGACGCTGGAAAGAAGAGCTTGCCTCTTGCGTGAAAACAGAGTGTGTTACATGGATGAGAACACTGGTCTGAATTTCCCTTCAGAAACGGAGTTAAATCCCCAGAATCTGTATCTTCTTACACGCAAGAGTTCATTTGTTGTAAATCCAGTGTAATTTGGGCTCAAATGAATTTATACAGTTAACGAACTCAACGCGCTTCTCACTATTAACTAAAGAGCATTTATGTAAGAGGAGCTGTTGTTTGTATCAGTTTCAAAAGGAGAGTTGAACGAGATATGGTCCCTATGAGTAGGAAACACAGTTCATTTTTTCTGGGCATGCTCATATTTCTTGCTGTATTGTAGACGCCAGAAAGAAGAGCATGCTTCTTGCATTAAACCAGAGTGTGTTTCATGGATGAGAACTCTGGTCCTAATTTCCCTTCAGAAACGGAGTTAAACCCCATGTTCAATGTCTTCCTACAAGCAAGAGTTCTTTTCAGGTAAACCCAGTGAATTTTGTGCCCAAAAGATTTTACACAGTTCACGAACCCAACGCGTTTCCCACTATTAACTAAAGAGCATTTATGTAAGAGGACCTATGGTTTGTATCAGTTTCATAAGCAGTGTTGAACAACATATGGTCCTCATGAGTAGGAAACACAGTTCTTCTTTTCTGGCCTTCTCATGTTTCTTGCTTTATTGGAGAATCTGGAAGGAAGAATATGCTTCTTGCGATAAAACAGAGTGTGTTTAAGGGATGAGAACTCTGGTCTGAATTTCCCTTCATAAACGGAGTTAAACCACACGGTCTGTTTCTTCCTACAAGCAATAGTTCATTGATGGTAAACCCAGTGAATTTTGGGCTCAAATGAATGTACACAGTTCAGGAAACCAACGCATTTCTCACTATTAACTAAAGAACATTTATCTAAGAGGAGCTGTGGTTTGTATAAGTTTCATAAGGTGAGTTGAAGTAGATGGGGTCCGTATGAGTAGGAAACACAGTTCTTTTTTTCTGGGCGTGCCATTTTTCTTGCTGTTTATAGATGCTGGCAAGAAGAGGATGCTTCTTGCCTTAAAACAGGGAGTGTTTCAGTGATGAGAACTCCTGTTTGAATTTCATTTAAGAAACGGAGTTAAACCCCAGGATCTGTTTCTTCCTACAAGCAAGAGTTCATATCTGGTAAAACAAGTGAATTTTGGGCTCAAATGATTTTAAACAGTTCATGAACCAAACGAGATTCCCACTATTGACTAAAGAGCATTTTTGTAAGAGGAGCTGTGGTTTGTATCAGTTTCATAAGCAGAGTTGAACAACATATGGTCCGTATGAGTAGGAAACACAGTTCTTCTTTTCTGGGCTTGCTCATGTTTCTTGCAGTATTGTAGACTCTGGAAAGTATAGCTTGCTTCTTCCGTTAAAACAGAGTGTGTTTCATGGATGAGAAAACTGGTCTGAATTTCCCTTCAGAAACTGAGTTACACCCCAGCATCTGGGCCTTCCTACAAGCAAGAGTTCATATCTGGTAAACCCAGTGAATTTTGGCTCAAATGAATTTACACAGTTCAGGAAACCAACGCGTTTCTCAATATTAACTGAAGACCATTTATGTAAGAAGAGCTGTGGTTTGTATCATTTTCATAAGCAGAGCTGAACTAGATGTGGTCCATATGAGTAGGAAACACAGTTCTTTTTTGGGGGGCATGCTCATGGTTCTTGTTGTATTCGAGACTCTGTTAGGAAATGCATGCTTATTGCCTTAAAACAGAGTGTGTTTCCGGGATGAGAATACTCGACTGGTTTTACCTTCAGGAATGGATTAAACACAAAGATATGTGTCTTCCTACAAGCCAGAGTTCATTTCTGGTAAACCCAGAGAATTTTAGGCTCAAAAGATTTTAAACAGTTCACGAACCCAAAGTGATTCTCACTATTAACTAAATAAAGAGTATTTATGTAAGAGGAGCTGTGGTTCGTATCAGTTTCATAAGCAGTGTTGAACTACATATGGTCCGTATTAGTAGGAAGCACAATTCTTTTTTTCTGGGCATGCTCATATTTCTTGCTGTTTGTAGACGCTGGAAAGAGGGCATGCTTTTTGCATTAAAACAGCGTGTGTTTCATGCATGTGAACACTGGCCTGAAATTCCCTTCAGAAACGGAGTTACACCACAGGATCTGAGTATTCCTACAAGCAAGAATTCATTTCTGGTAAACCCAGTGAATTTTGGGCCCAAATGATTTTACACAGTTCACGAAACCAACGTGTTTCTAACTGTTAACTAAAGAGCATTTATGTAAGAGGAGCTGTGGTTCCTATTAGTTTCATAAGCAGTGTTGAACTACATATGGTCCGTATTAGTAGGAAACACAGCGCTTTTTTTCTGGGCATGCTCATGATTCTTGCTGTATTGGAGAGGATGGAAAGAAGAGGATGCTTCTTGCCTTAAAACAGTGTGTGTTTCAGGGATGAGAACTCTGTTCTGAATTTCCCTTCAAATACAGAGTTAAACTCCAGGATATGTGTTTTCTTACAAGCAAGATTTCATTTCTGGTAAACCCAGTGTATTTTCTGCCCAAAATGTATTTACACATCTCACGAACCCAACGTGTTTTTCACTATTAACTAAAGAGCATATATGTAAGAGGAGCTGTAGTTTGTATCAGTTTCATAAGCAGAGTTGAACTACATATGGTCCGTATGAGTAGGAAGCACAGTTATTTTTTTCTGGGCATACTCATGGTTCTTGCTGTATTGGAGACGCTGGAAAGAAGAGGATACTTCTTCTGTTAAAACAGCGTGTATTTCATGGATGAGAACACTGGTCTGAATTTCCCTTCAGAAACGGGGTTAAAGCCCAGGATCTGTGTCTCCTTACAAGGATTCC
>NW_023411543.1:0-9467 GCF_903995425.1 Onychomys torridus | reverse complement strand
TAGAACCCAGGACTGCAAGTCCAGGGATGGCACCACTCAGCATGGTCTGGGCCCTCCCCCATTGGTCACTAGATGAGAAAATGCTTTACAGCTGGATCTCAGGGAGGCATTTCCTCAACAAAGACTCCTTCTTCTCTGACAACTTTTGCTTGTGTCAAGTTGACACACAAAACCTGCTAGTACACCATCCTCTTACCTATATATTTTTATTGTTTTATGTTTATTCACACATTAACACAATTCAATTGTTTATATGTACCACATTTTCATTGTCCATTCTTCAAAGTACATGTAGCTTGTTTCATTTCTTAGCTTTTGTGCCTAGATGGACAATGAACATGACTGAGTAACTTTCATTGTTGTACAATATTTTGTCTTTTGTGTATATGTCAAGAAGCAAACTGGGGTTATATGATGATCAATTTTCAACTTTTTGAGAATTATCCATAATAATTTCATAAATTTGATTCTTATTCTTATGTATAAAAAATAGGAATATGCCAGCACTCAAAGTACGGCTAAATGATTTATGTTCTTAAATACAATAACTGTTAATGAAACTTCCACAAGGTAAACATTCAGTTCTGGCTACTATGCTCTTCAGATTTCTACTTGCCAGATTTTATCAGCAGTGCATGTAGATATGGCTTCACTATGCTCATGGAAACAACCCAGCCTTTACTCTGTGGTTCTGGCAGAGAAGCCCAGCCCTAGAATCCCAGGTTCTCAATTCATATCAGCCCTGACAGCGGATATCAAAGAAGCCTTGTAGACCTGTTTGATAGTTTTCTGACCAGTACTCTCTGTATTTGTAGGTGTGTTGTGTGAGGTGGAGGTGTAGAATCATGGGGAAGCTCAGCAAAGCCCCAGAGTTCAATGAGAGTCTCTTGTGCCATCCCTGGAGTTACCTTCAGCGATTACTATGTGAAGTGGGTCCTGTAGACCAGGGAATGATCTTGAGTGCTTTGGTTTTATTAGAAGCAAGGATAGTGGTTCTACTGTAGAAGATGGTTCCTCTTTTAAAGGGAGACTTGCCATCTCAAGAGACAATCCATACAGCAGTGCCTATATACAGTCTGAGGAAACATTGTCCTATTTCTGTGTAGTCTGCAGAGTGATGAGATGTCATTGTGATCCTGGCTGAAAACTTGCCTGAAGGATGTGCAGGAACATTATGTGGTCTCTCAGTACACATGGAGTTCTAGGTCAAGCCAACAATGGACACAGAAAGAACCAAGCAGACAGCATAACAGGATGCTCAGTCTTCTCTCAGAGTCCAGGCCTCAATTTCAGTTTCCTGACACTTAAGCAAGTAGTTTCTAGGAGGATGGTGAACAAAAGACATAGTCCTTGCAGTAGCTCCCTTTCTGCACGTACTCTGACTGTTCATCCAGTTGTTTACTGTCTGGGACCTTTCACCAACCTAGAGCTATATGCATGGGTCAATGTGAACATGGGAGACCAGCCAGCCTCCATGGCAGCTCAAGGACAGAGCCTGGGCCACTGAGTCAGTCCCCACAGTCAGTAGTTGAAAGGCCAGCCTGGCCACATGGAGGCTCAACGACAAAGCCTAGGACTTGTCCAGGACTGCCCCCAAATGATAACTGTAACCCCCAACCAGTAAATTTGAAGGTTATAAACCCTCACCCAATCATATGATGCCAAGGCTTGTACCACCCTCCTTGCAGTTTTTCCCTTTAAAAATGCCTCACCTTGAGAGCTCAGGTCCATCCTCCCTCACTTGGCTAGCCAGTGTGTTGGACATGGACCAAGCCCTGGCTTGCTTGTTATCAATAAACCCCAGTGAGTTTTCTATTGGATATTGGCTCTGTGGTGGTCTTGCTCAGGGGTCTCGAGGCACAGCCACAAAAATATAAGCATAATTGACATGCTTTTCACTTCTTGAGGCTTCCTTTCTATCTAATAGCTTCCTTGGGATCATTTTCACATTAAAGTTGTAGGACCGTTTTACATGAAAGTGAGTACTCTTGGATATAAGCTTTTAGTAATATGTGGCAATTCACAAGAATAAAATGAATAAAATTGCTGGTGAGTATAGAAATTATTCTGTTCAGATGCCAAAGAAGCTCATGAAATATAGGACAATTTTCTGTCATGAGATTCACAACCTATTCTATGTGGGATTCTGTGAATGAGACATTGTTTTAGATTCAGAAGGTGCCAAGAGGGATGTGTGGCCAGGGTCAGTGTCAGATAGCACCTAACTGGTCCCTAATCTCCCTCTTCTCCATAAGAACTGTTCAACCTGCTCAGATCACAATCAAGTGTATTTTAGGATGCCACATTTTCTTACTCAGTGAATTTGAACATCCAATTATCAGTTTCTCTTTGTTAAAGTAGAAAATGCAACCACTGATGTTATGGTCTAAATCTTTGGCTCAGACATCCACATGGTGCTCACTTATTATTTCTCAGCTTTGTCTCTAACATGGGCTTGGGAAACTGTAATGGGATGTACTCCATCGGCATTAGCTAGGATTCTTCTCTGTCCTTTACACGAAGTTTTTTTTTTTGTTGTTGTTTGTTTTGTTTGTTTTTTCAGATGAAACAATGGAAATGATTAATCTGGAGATGAGAATGTCACCTTATTCTTCAGATGTGGTACATAGTATGCTCTGTCTGGGCTTTACTGAAGTCACCGTGGTGATGTGCAATATTGGGGATATCTACAAATAGTCCACTCTTGTAACTTTAGCTCAAGGTACAGTCTGTGAGCCTCTGTTATCCATTTATGTGTGTTTACTCATGACTGTGGTCAACATGGATTTGTATTCTTTTGCATGAACCCTCTATCCTGGTAGGTTTTTGTCCCTGAGCCCTTTGTCTGCCATTTCCTAATAACTTTTGCTTTTTTCAAAAAAGACTCCACTCCTTCCTGTGAAGGAGTAATTCCATGTTTCCCTTAAATCCTTTTTATTTCATTCCAAGTAGAAGACAAGTTTTTTTAATTGTTGTTGAATAATGACTTACTTGAGCACCATGTTCCTACTCAAAATTCATATAAAGGCATGTATTCCTTTGTGGGTACTTCTGAGGATATAAACCACTCATATGGTCAGCATACACACATTCTTCAGTGCCTTCCTGATAGATATTGACATACAAAAGTATCTGCATTTAAAGCACATGTAGTCAGCCATGTGAAGGCTCAGCTCCATTCTTTAGATCCTAGATAAGTTTTTTTTTTCAGAGACACTGATCAAGGAACATAGCTATGATGATTGGGAACAAGAAGGATCACTTAATAGCAGGTAGGGCCCTTGGTCCTCCAGGGATTTCTACTATTTGTGGTTGTGTTGTTTAAAAGTCTCAGAATGAAAACTCATGTACAGTATATACAACATAGATGTAACTACAATACTCATGATTTCTGCAGTGAGCAGTTAAAATCTTCTCACAAACCCATAGCACAAACAAAAAAGGCATCAGTTCACAAACTGCAGGAGGAGGTACAGACATACTTGGGTGTTCATCTCTGGTCTCTGAGCATCTTCCTCTTTTCTTGGATTCTGCTAGATACTCTTTACATTCATTATCTCTAGTCATCTCTTGTTTCCTCCAAAGAGTTTCAGGTTTTCTTTGACTTTTTAGAATATTTGAGAGCAGGCCTCACATAAAGAAAACAAAGAATGTCAACAGAATCAAAGTGGTAAGGAATTCCATAGAAAGTGGTGAGGTGTCCCCTGCACTTAGACTCAGGGCAAAGCTTTGTTTTGATTTCCTGATTAGGACAGGATTTTAGGCTCAAGGGACCTATGATGAGGGTAAGGTGAGCAGGTTCATTTATTTACCTATAATTACTGAAGTCTCAAATATCCACTTCTCTGAAGGGCTGGACACATGCGGCTCACATCTGAATCCATGTTAAATTTTAACTAATTTGATATTTTTGTTCCACTACTTTCATCATCTACTAGCAAACTCGCTTTAAAAACCACGTGGTCAGAATGCAGTGCTGAAACAGTTGTAAAAAACTGGGTGTGGCTGCAGCTGTGGCATCTGCAGGACCTTGGTGGAGGATGTTGGAAGGTAAATGATACTCCCAGGAAGAAGTGATCTATCAGAAAAACACAGTTTTCAAGGGTAGAATTCTGTCTAAGGTGCTCCAAGAGTCAGCAGGCAAAATACTTGTCCTTGTTTTGAAAAGTACTAGGTAGCAGTGATGGCAGGTAAGATCCATGCTGCCCACCAACCTAGGAGCACTGCTACCACACAGCAAGATTTCACTAATCAGACTCCATGACAGACCACATCACAGCTCATCTTGCTATACCCTTTAATGACAGCAGTTTTCAGGAAGAGCTGGCAGTGTGTATCTAAGCAACAGCTTCTCTCCTCTATATTGTGAGTTCACCTAGTTCTCAGTATTCTTGTAACTTAATCTGACTTCTTAGAAATGAAATTGAAACAACTATAAAGTTTCATATGCAGTTTTCAGCAAATATATTTTCAGCCCAGTCTAATACATATCTGAGGGAATTAATACTGAATGAGAAGGTCAGAGTACATGCACGTTTGTATCAAAATTGCCTTTATCAATTTCTATGAAGAGAAAGACATTCTACTGACCCCATAACCAAGTATTCAATGGTCTAGAGCTCAAAAGAGACCACACAAAGGAAGTTCAATGTCTGTCCTTAAGCTGGATAAACACTATTCAGCAGCCAAACTCTGGAGCTGCATATTAGAAGCAGAGCCCCGACAATAGTAACCCTGCAGGAGGATGTTGGTCAGCATTTAGTGCTCACAACACACACCAGGCCGAGAGGAGCAGGTGCAGAGAGGGTCCAGCAAGTGAATTTCTGTACTTCACTAGGATTTGCTCCTCTCACTGAACCACATACAATCCAGTTAACCAAATGAAACCATCTAGAGACCAGTCCCTAGTGAGTTACAATGTTTTTCTTAAAATACCCAAAGCAGAGTTGACTACAGATCACTATCATATTCTTGATCCTATGTCACTCTCCTGGGAATGTCAAGGAAATAGAAATGCCAGAATCCATGGGATTCTTTTGTCACAACAAACACAGTTGCTCTCAGAGTAGAATAAATTCTTCAACTGAAAAATTAGGATGTAAGATACTTTCTCTTAAAGGAGGTGTGGGCAGACATTTACCAACTGTCTTAATCCTAAAACTCAACCCACAACCTCTGTGGAAATCTCATATCCTCAGGTAGACTAGAGAATGGAGAGCTTCTAACAAGGTCCTAGATTCAGGATGAAGAAGTCTCTCCAAACTACATTAATCGTACACATATTACCTTTGCTATGATGACATGAAATAGTGACTAGATTGCTAAGGTTCTTTACTCAAACACACCACACCGAAAGACATCCAACACTCACATGTCCCCCACATGCACACATTTATATGTATGTATGTGTTTGTGTACATATACAGAAATTTTTAAAGATGATTTTATTATTGATAACACATAATAAAAATTAATTTTTCCATTACTGAAGATTAACTCCAAGGCTCCAGTATGCTATGCTACGAGGCTATACCTTCAAACATGTGTATTTATATATGCATTTAATACATTTAGCTTTTTGTTAAACCTCCAAAACTATAAACATTTTATTATTTTTTGAAGAATTTAAGACAAGCAAAGAGACATTATGGATCAGAACCAGAAATAAACTTAGGATATTTTATCCATAGATGTGATATTTTCATGCTATTGTTGTCATCAACTCCTTCATTTCATGTCAACCATCTGCAGAAGTAACTGATCCCTTTGGAACTTCCACTCCAGAACTCTTTATTGTCAGAAACATATGCAAATAAATTTTTCCTCTGCTCATGAAAACCAAGTAATCCCTAATGCTATAGATCTGTCAGAAAAGCCCAGACCTAGTTTCCCAGGACTTCCCATTTAGTGATCAGCAAAACTGAACACAGAACACTCACATGGAATTGAGGATCAGCTGGGATTTGCTTGTTGCTCTTTTAAAAGAAGCAGAGATGCTAACAGTGGGAGAGGAAATGAGTGAAAGGAAGTTGGACATGTGTGTCAGTTTCCTGACTAGAATTCTTTGTGTTTGCAGGTGTCCAGTGTGAGGTGCAGCTGGTGGAAACTAGGAGTTGCTTAGTGATCTCTGCAGTATCTGTGAGATTCTTGTGTTACTCAGGATCCACTTCAGGCAGGTTGGACAGACACTGGATCAACCAATCTCAAGGGATGGCTAGAGACATGGAGTGATTCTCAGGGATTATTAATGTCAATAGTGAACACTAACAGATTCTTTGAAGGGCTGATTCCAATGTGCAGAAATATTTCTAAATCACTGTATCTGCAAGTGAAAAGTCTGAGGACTGAGGACACTGCTACCTAGTACTGTGCAAGACATACTGTGAAAAGTCTTCAGAGTGATCAAGGCAAACCCCTCTGCTATTTGAACAGAATACACAGGGTATGGTCAGCATGCACAGAAACATGAGATTTACACAAGAGATGGAACAGTTATCACTGAGTGACAACCCTATTCTGGCAGCCACCTTCTCAGTTGAAGACTCCCAAAAAATCCTTTTCATATTTGCAGTCTGTAAGACCTGTGTAGTCACAGGAAATACAGGGTTGTGGTTCTTGTTGTGTATATAAATAAGTTGTTATTTACCAGAGGACCAAATATCAGAAAGTCACCTACTCACATCTGTTCGGACAGCAATGTGCCTTTCCTGGTCACTGGTATCAGATGTGAAGACCAGTGATCCTGTGATATCTGAAATCCACAAAATTCTTTTTATGGGAAGGATTTATTAAGATATGAAATTGGGAGATACACCCAGGAATAGAGAATCAAGAGAACAGCTGCCATTGTCCTCACTTCCACCTGGGAGCCACCTGATTTCTTATGACCCCCAGAGAGAGTGAGTGGGTGCCACTCCCCAGATTTTAATCAATCATGCATGTAACCAGCCAAGAGGCCATACACTAAGGCTAATACTCCAATGTTATTGGCATAACAAATACCCACTACAATCCTGGAAAGACTTTTCTTCTCTTCAGACTCAGGGAGGAGGCTTTTGGAATGGAAACTTCCTAATTAGTACAGTGTTTGTTACTGAGGGTGGGGTAGAAGGACAAGAGGAAGGGGACTATGGAACAGCAATCCTTAGTCAGTCTCAAAGTTAATTCACTCCCTAAGCTTGTAACTATAAGAATCAGATAGGAATAAATATGTTTTTTTTTTAATTAATTCATCGTCAGATCTCTAGCTGTTCAACAAGAAAATACAACTTCTGTCCTATTGTCTGAACCTAGAGCTCAGCCAGTTGGGGCAGCTGTTCACACTTAGCTCACACCGCTTCTCTTGGCAGGCCCTGAACAACCTATCACATAGTAGTCTGTGGCTCCCACTTGTGAATGGACTCTTTTGATGAATGAAAGTGGACATGATTAAGTTGAGAATAAAAATGAGAGTCACGGTGTACTGGACATTGAGGAATAATCTTGTTCTGATCAGTCTGTCTTGGAGTCAACATGTCTTTTTGGAGATACACACAAATACAACAACCTGCTCGGCTGTGAGCTCTAGGGAACTGTGGCCAGCACAGTTTGAGTCTTGTGCTTTTTATCCCACATGATAATTGTCTTCTTCAATCAGAATACTGAGGAACAAAGCTCCTTTCCAAGGAGCTTTTCTTTGCCAGATGTGCTTGTCTATAGGTCTCTACTCTCTAATGCTGTTGGCACAAAGCTTCTACACTTCTTGTGTAGAAAAAAATTTAATTCTATCTTATCTTCTTCTCACATCATTGCCAGTAGAGAACAAATATTTTCAGTGATTAATGACTTGATTATTAACCACATTACTTCTCAAAGTACATATAAAAATGTGTGTAACATGTTGGGTGATTCTATTGGAACCACACTTATGTGGTCATCCTTTGTCCATTCTTGAGTGACTGCCTAGTTGATATTGACAGCTGTGTCAATATTACAACACAAAAAATTTCAACATGTGTGGGACTTGGCTCTATTCTTCAGATCATGTTTACAGTTCAGTTTCAGAGTCACCTAGTCAAGAGTTATATCCACATTGTGCATCATGGTTTAGGGCTGAGAGAGATCACAACATCGCAGGCAATGTCCCTAATCTTTCAGGGTTTTGTGCTGACTTTTGGTTGCTTACAGGGTTTTCAATTAAAAATATCCCACAGAAATGAAGCAAATGTGATTTATATGAAACAAAGACCTAAGTAGTAAAAACAATTAAAATTTGTTCACATGGTCATTGTAAGTATACACTGCATACAAGGCACAATTTGTTGCCTTCTAGAGCTATTGAATGTGATTCTGCCTAATCAAACTCCTAAAAATGGGTGTTGTTCTTCTCGTGATTCACCTAGTTATATAGTATCATACAATCCCCATTCAAGCAAATCTCCAAGAATAGTATTGACTTTCTTTTCTGTTACATCTGAGAAACAGCTTATACTTCCTACATTTTTCATGCATGGGTGCTGTGGGACGTGGCTGTCCAAGTCACTGCTACTGACAACAATGCCGCAGTGATCATGGTGTCCACAAATTACTCAAGATTGTCAGGTACATCCAATAGTGAGACAACTCCTTATGACATTCCTGCCATATACATTTGTAGTCTCCTATTCTGTCTCTACTAATGGTTGGATGAATTTACATTTGTCCAAAATGAATGAGGTTCCATGTCCTCCACATGTGTACCAGCTATTTTTTCATTCAGATCTTTGGGTGATATCCATATAAAAATTGAGACACATCAGCAGGATTTTCTCTCATATTTCTGATTATAAGTGATGCAGAACACTTCTAATTCCTCTATGGGAGTCTTTCTGCCTCCTTCTAATACACATCTACTTCTTTGTTCTATGGCCCGCTTATTCCCTAGCTGTTTACTGCTAACTACTTGTATATTCCCTGATTCTAACTCATTATCAGGTTTTGCTCTCTAAATATATTCTCTCAATTTTGGGTTGCCTGTATACTTGTTAATTTAATTTGCTATGCAGAAACTTTTGGTTTTGATGTAATACTGTTAATTTTCTTTCTGGATCCTTTGGTTTAGGAGTTTTAATCCATAAAAAACCTGGGCCAAATGCCATACATATTCTTCAAATATTTCTTTAAAAAGTTTCATAGTTTGTGATCTTAGCCTCCAGTGATGCATTTGTTAACAAGACATAATAAAATAAAATACCATCAGGTATAACAAAATCTATCACAGTGAAGTTGGACAAGGCAAATCAACTAAAGGAAAAGAGTCCCAAGAGAAGGAACAAAAATCAGAGTCCTACTCGTTCACGTACTCAGGTGTCTCATATATTGAGAAATAGGAATTTAGACTTCTTCATTTTGTAACATTAATTTTTTCAAATGAAAATTTGTTTCCCATACTTGAGTAAATTTCTTAAATTTTAAAATGTAATTCAATTTTACATATCAGCCACTGATTA
>NW_023411542.1:0-12896 GCF_903995425.1 Onychomys torridus | reverse complement strand
GTTCTCATCTGGCCCAGAGAGCTCCAATCTTGCCCAGAGAGCCAAAACCCTGCCCATGGTTAGCATACTACTTAGCTTTGAGGTATTTATGATGCAGTCCTATCTTACCTAAATTCTGCTTTGTAAATTAATGTCTCCTAAGAACTGTAAAGACCATGTACCATCATTTCTATTACCATCAATTCTACTCTTCTTCATCACAGTTTAGCATTGGAGTGCAACTTTACACAGCAAATACTGTTTACAAGCTCCCAAAATTAATTCCAGTTAGATTCTAAATCTTTTTCTTTTCTTTTTTTTTTCTCGTTTGGAGCTGAGGATAGAACCCAGGACCCTCTACCACTGAGCCAAATCCCCAACCTCTAGATTATAAATCCTAGTGTTAAATGTTCAAAGTGTAGAACTTCTGGAATATAAGGGAGAAACCAGGCCTCTTTGTCTTTGGAAATCTGTGTTCTGTAGAAACACCACATGCATGGTGCCAGCATTTCACAGTGATGTCTACAAGGTCATTTCAAAGGATAGTCCTGCTCTCAATACTATGGCAGATGCAGCCAGCAGAGTGAATGTATTAAGAGGCAGCCAAGCAGCCTCAGAACTGAACTCTTGTTTCCACCCAGCAAGGGAAGCACACAACACACTGACTCCCATGACTAAGTTGAACAGTCCTTTGAGTCTGGTGATGATAGCCCCTCACTAACCATATTGTGACTTTCCAGCTTGGCCATGCTCTCTGTTCAGCTCCCTGCAGCAAAACTCCCAATACACAGCAAAGAAAACTACTGGAGAGAGATTCTCCTCAAAGCCAAGCCTGAAGCTGGTAAAAGAAGGACCCTACACAACTTCTGATTAACAGGAAGCCTGGAGAGCCTGATTGGATAGTGAGGCCTGACTGACTAGTGCATCCCCCAATATGGTTACACTATGTTAAAGACACAGCAAAAATACTTCTGATCCTGCCTTCCACCCTAGACCCAGACCTTTTCTGAACCAGCAGAGAGTTGCATTTCAATAGCACTAGTCCCTGGCTCTAGTAGCAGACAATGTGATCTTCCTGCTCTCCATAGGCACTTCACAGAGCTCCAACACTGTCCAGAAAAAGAGAGAGCTCTCTTTGTACAAAGAGCCATTATTGGACAAAGAGTAAATTCAGGAGACAGGGAATCTGCCAGCTCTGAGTAGACCAAGAGTAGCTTCTGAGAAGCAGAATCTGCCACCTCTTATTGGACCAAGGGAGGCCTCCTGAAACACTGAATCTGTCAGCTATGACTGGACCAAGATTGCCGATAAGACAAAGAATGAATCTATGTGTTGATGGGCAGACGTCAAGGCAGAAGTACATACAACAAAATAATGAGCAATACAGCATCACCAGAACCTAGCCCTCCTCCAAGAACAAGCCCTGAACATCACAAAATGGAAGAAGCAGAAGAAAGCAACCTTAAGAATAACATCATGAATATGTTAGAGGCTTTTAGAGAAGAAATCAAAAATGAAATTGAGGAATAGACAAACTAAAAAGTGGAGGAAATCAGTAAAGAACATAAAATGTCAAACAAAACAAATGGGAAGAACATTTTAAAATAAAATTAGAGGAATAGACAAAGTAGAAGAAAGCAATAAATTCCTGAAAGAAAACCATGACAAAGCAATGAAACAAATGAGGGAAACAGTCAAAGGCCTGAAAAGGAAACTAGAAAAAATGAAGAAGACATTAACAGAGGGAATGCTTCAAATCGAACATCTGAGTACATGAACAGGAAATACAGATGCAAGATTAAACAAAGGAATACCAGAGAGAGAAAAGAGGATCTCTGGTGTAGAGGATACAATAGAGGACATGGATTCTTCAGTCAATGAAAATACCAATGCTAAAAAAATTATATCAAAAAATTTGGGACACCATTAAAAATCCAAACCTACAAATAATAGGGATAGATGAGGGAGAACAATAACAACTCAAAGGCACAAAAAATATATTCATCAAGATCATAGAAGAAAACTTTCCCAACCTAAAGAAGGATATGTCTATGTAGATGCAAAATGCCTATCGAAGGCCAAACAGGCTAGACCCCCTAAAAAATCCCAGTTGCCACATAGTAATTAAACAACTAAATGTACAAAATAAAAAAAAAAGCATATTGAGAGCAGCAAAGGAAAAAGGCCAAGTGACTTATAAATGCAAACCCTTCAAAATAACACCCGATTTCTCAATGGAGACTTTGAAAGCCAGAACCTGGAAAGATATAATGCAGATACTATGAGACCATGGATGCCAGCCTAGAAAAATATACCCAGGAATATTTTCAATCATCATAGATGGAGTGAACAAGACAATCCAAGGCAAAAACAGATTTAAACAATACTTATCCACAAACCCAGCCTTACAGAAAGCACTAGAAGGAAAATTCCAACCTAAGGAAGTCAGATAAACTGTCAAAAACACAGGCAATACACCTGGGAAATGGAGTCCAACATGTCATGGTTCTGTGGAGAAAGGCATCCTGGGAAATGAAGTCAGAAATATAGTGATGCTATTAAGGAAAGCATCCTGGGCAATGGAGTCCAAATGATGCTGTGGAGAAAGGCATCCTGGGAAATGAAGTCTGAAATGTAATGATGGTGTGGAGAAAGACATCGTGGGAAATGGAGTCCAAATGATGCTGTAGTGAAAGGCATCCTGGGAAAGGAAGTCCAAATGATAATGTAGAGAAAGGAATGTTGGGAAATGAAGTCCAAATAATGGTGTAGTGAAAGGCATCCTGGGAAATGGAGTCTAAAACACTGATGCTACAAGGAAAGGCAACAAGGGAAATGACCTGAGTGTCCTAATAGGAAATGTGGTTTGGAATACACAACCAATACTGAGAAAGAAATCCTGGGAAATGGAGTCCAACATGAAGCAATGCTCTAAGAAAACAGATTCTAGGAAACCATCCAAGAGGCTTGATGGGAAATGCAGTTTCTTTTCTTTCTTTTTTTTTTTTTTTCGTTTTTCAAGACGGTTTCTCTGTGTAGCCTTGTACCTTTCTTGGAAATTACTTGGTAGCCCAGGCAGGCCTCGAACTCACAGAGATCCACCTGGCTCTGCCTCTCAAGCGCAGGGATTAAAGGTGTGGGACACGACACCTGGAAGGAAAATGCAGTTTCTAGAAACATTCTAATGCACTGAAATGGAACCCTAGGAATGTCCAAACAATATTGATGCTGTCATCAAAAACATCCTGGAAAGTTACCCGAGAGGCATGCTGGGAAATGTAGTTTGGAATGGATGACCATTACATGTAATGATGTCATAGAGAAAGGCATAATGGGAAATGTAGTCCATCAGGAAGACACACAGAGTACCAGAGGACATTATGAGCAAGACATCCAGGGAAAAGTAGTCTGAAATGTAGTCAATATGAAACGAAATCAAAGAGAAAGGAATCATAGGAAATGAAGTACATATGTAGTGATACCATAGAGAAATGCATCATGGGAAGCCAACTGATGGTATAAAGAGGGAACAGGAAGTTACCTTCTGACCAGAGAGTGGAGGAAACAGGACACCTGAGGAGGGAAAAGGTCACAGATGGAACTAACAAATAACCCCAACCACTTATGAAACATATAACCTTAACACTAACCAAAACCTGAACCTGACACAAGCCTAATCCTAACCCTAACCTGACACAAGCCTAACCCGAACCCTAACCTGACACAAGCCTAACCCTAACCCTAACCAACATGACCCTAACCTTAACCTGACCAGAACCCTAAGACTAACCCTAACACTAACCTGACCATAAATCAAACCCTAACACAAAACCCTAACCACAAACTGCCTTACCATAACAGTATCATGACAGAAGGCCTAACCCTAACCATAACCTCACCCTAACCCTAACATGACCCAAACCCTAACCATAATACTAACACTAACATGACCCTATATCTAACCCTGAGAAAAACCCAAATGACAAATTTGCCTACACAAACTATAACCTGACTCTGAGGCTAAATCTAACCCTAACCCTAACCACAAACTCCCCTACCCTAACCTGACCCAAAGGCTAAATCTAACCCTATCCCTAAACACAAACTCCCCTACCCTAACCTGACCCAAAGGCTAAATCTAACCCTATCCCTAAACACAAACTCCCCTACCCTAACATGATCCAACATAAATCTACCCTAACTCTCACCACAAACTCCCACAGTAATTACCCGAAAGAGCCCTAACCCGTAACGCTAACCCAATCGTAACACTGACCCTACTCACAAACTCCTCAAACCCTGATTCTTAGAACTTGTAACCCATAACCCTAACCATAACCCCAAGAAATGAAAGTATGACCCTGAGCCTAACCCCTAATTCACAACCTAAAAATCTGTAACACTTAACCCTAACCTAACCCAAAACTCTAACCTAACCTAACCTAACCTAACCTAACCTAACCTAACCTAACATAACATAACATAACCCAAAACTCTAACCTAACCTAACCTAACCTAACAACATAACATAACATAACCCTAACCTAACATAACCCTAACCAATAACACTAACTTAACCCTAACACTAACCTAGCCTAACCCTAAGATTAACCCCCTGATCCGAACCATGACCCCTGACACTAATCCCTGACCCTGAACTGAAAAACCCATAAAACTTAACCCTAACGCTAACCCTAACCCATGACTCTGACCCACTGACCCTGACCCTAACCCAAACCCTAACTATTAACTCTACCCCCTGATCCTGACCTATTGACCCTGACCCCCAACCCCACACTGCTGAGGCAGCACAACGCTGCCAAAAGTGAGGTCACCTGCTGAGGCCCTGGACACCTGCTGAAGAAAAGGGGAAACTCCTGAGGACACAGGACACCTGGGAAATGGAGTCCAACATGTCATGGTGCTGTGGAGCAAGGCATCCTGGGAAATGAAGTCCATCATAGTGATGATATAATGAAAAGCAAACAAGGAAACCAACCAAGAGGCATGATGGGAAATGAAGTTTCCAGTGTCATACTCATGCACTGAAAAAGAATTGTGGGAAATGGAGTCTGATCCACACTGTGTCATGAAAGGCATCCTGGGAAAATACCCGAGATGCACACTGGGAAATAAAGAACTACAGGTACTGATGCTCTAAAAAGGGAAGAGGACGTTTCCTGATGACCTGAGAGCCAAGACGGGAAATGGAGTTTCTAGTACAATGCAAAGGTAAACAGAAAGTCATCCTGGGAGATGAAGTAAAACAGGTGGAGGCAAAACAGAATAAGGCATCCTGGGAAATGTAGTGCATACGCAATGATGTCATAGAAAAAGGCATTATGGGAAATGTAGTCCACCAGGAAGACACACTGTGGACAGGAGGACACACTGCAGACAGGAGGACATTATGAGCAAGGCATCCTGGGAAATGTAGTCCATATGTAATGATCTCATAGAGAAAGGTATTATGGGAAATGTAGTCCACCAGGAAGACACAGTGAACAGAAGGATATTTTGAGCAAGGCATCCTGGGAAACGTAGTCTGAAATGTAGTCGATATGAAATGATGTCAAAGAGAAGGGAATCATGGAAATTGTAGTCCATATGTAGTGATACCATAGAGAAATGCATCATGGGAAGACTACTGAAGATATAAAGAAGAAACTGGAAGTTTTCTACTAACTCTACAGAAGAGGAAACAGGAAAACTGATGAGAGGAAAGGAGAGCCCTGGATTTAACCAACAGTAAACCCTAACCCTCACCAAAACATCCCCTACCCTAACACTAACCAGACCCAAAACCTAAATCTAACAACAACCCTAACCACAAACACCCTGTCCTAACCAAAACATATCCCTAAGCCTAAATCTAACCCTAAGCCTAACTACAAATTCCCCTATCCTAACCATAACCATAACCCTAACCCTAACCCTAACCCTAACCCTAAACATAACCACAGACTCCCCTATCCTAATCGTAACTCTAACCCTAACCCTGGGGAGGCATCCTGGAAGATGAAGTCAAACACATATAGAAAATATAGAGCAAGGAATCCTGGGAAATGGAGTCCAAATGTAATGATGACAAGGGGAAATACACCATGGCAAATGTAGTCCATAAGTGATGATGTCATATAGAAAGGCATCATGGGAGATGTAGTCCACATGTAATGATGTCACAGAGAAAATATTACAGGAAATGTAGTTCATGTGTAATGATGTCATAGAGAAAGACATTATGGGAGATGTAGTCCACATATAATGATGTCATAGAGAAAATATTACAGGAAATGTGGTTCATAAGTAATGAAGTCATAGAGAAAGGGATATGGAGACATGTAGTCCATATGTGGTGATGTCATAGAGAAATGCATCATGGGAAGCCTACTGATGGTATAAAGAGGGAACAGGAAGTTACCTTCTGACCGGAGAGTGGAGGAAACAGGACACCTGAGGAGGGCAAAGGTCACGGCTTGAACTAATAAATAACCCCAACGACTAACTAAACACATAACTCTAAACCAAACATAAGCCTAACTCTAAACCCTAAGTTGACAAAGAGTCTAACACTAAACCTAACCAGACCCTAACCCTAACACTAACCCTAAGACAAAACTGACCCTAAAACTAACCCTAACACATCACCCAAACCACAAACTCCCTTACCCTAACCCTAACCTGACACAAAGACTAAGTCTAAACCTAACCTCACATTACCGTAACCTGACACTAACCTTAACACTAACACTAACACTAACATGGCCCTAAACCTAACCCTAACAAACACCCTAATGACAAACTCGCCTACCAGAACTCTAACCTGACCCCAAGCCAAAATCTAACACTAACCATAACCACAAACTCAACTACTCTAACCCGACCCCAAGCCTAAATCTAACCATAAAATAACCACAAACTCTCCCAGTAATTAAGCGAAGGACTCCTAACCTGTAACCCTAACCCAATCCTAACACTGACCCTACCCACAAACTCCTCAAACCCTGATTCTAAAAATTTGTAACCCATAACCCTAACCATAACCCTAAGAAATGAAAGTCTGACCCTAAACACAGCCCCTAGTTCACAACCTAAAAACTATAACACTTAAACCTAACCTAACCTAACACAAAACTCTAACCTAACCTAACCCTAACCCTAACCTAACATAACCCTAACCCTAACATAACCCTAACCAATAGCACTAACTTAACCCTAACCCTAACCTAGCCTAACCCTAAGATTAACCCCTGATCCTGACCATGACCCCCTGACACTAATCCCTGACCCTGAACCAAAAACCAATAAAATTTAACCCTAATGCTAACCCTAACCCATGACTCTGACCCACTGATCCTGACCCTAACCCAAGCCCTAACTATTAACTCTAACCCCTGATCCTGACCTCTTGACCCTGACCCCCAACCCCACACTGCTGAGGCAGCACAACCCTGCTAAAATACAGGTCACCTGCTGATGCCCTGGACACCTGCTGAAGAAAAGGGGAAACTCGTGAGTACACAGGACACCTGGGAAATGGAGTCCATCATGCCATGGTGCTGAGGAGAAAGGCATCCTGGGAAATGGAGTCCATCATTGTGATGCTGTGGAGAAGGGCATCCTGGGAAATGGAGTCCAAATGATGGTGTACTGAAAGGCATTCTTGGAAATGGAGTCTAAAACACTGGTGCTATAAGGAAAGGCATCGTGGGAAATGACTTGACAGTCCTGATGGGAAATGTAGTTTGGAATACACGACCAATACCAAGAAAGGCATCCTGGAAAATGTAGTCCATATGTAATGATGTCATAGACAAAGGCATTATGGGAAATGTAGTCTGAAATGCTGTCGATATGAAATGATGTCAAAGAGAAAGGACGCTTGGGAAATGTAGTTCATATGTAGTCATACCATAGAGAAATGCATCATGGGAAGACTACTGATGGTATAAGGAAGAAACAGGAAGTTTTCTTCTAACTCTACAGAAGAGGAAACAGGAAAACAGATGAGGGCAAAGGAGAGTCCTGGATTTAACCAACAGTAAACCCTAACCCTCACCAAAACATCCCCTACCCTAACACTAACCAGACCAAAAACCTAAATCTAACCATAACCCTAACCACAAACACCCTACCCAAACCATAACATGTTCTTAAGCCTAAATGTAACACAGACCCTAACCACAAACACTCTATCCTAGCCATAACATGTCCCTAACCCTAAATCTAACCTTAACCCTAACTACCTTAAACCTAACCTGACCCAGAGCCTAAATTTAACCCTAATGCTAACCACAAACTTGCCCACACTACCCATAACCATAACCATGAACCTAAACACAAACAACCCTACAGAATCCCGAACCTGACCCTAAGCCTAAATCTAACCCTAAACCTAACCGCAAATTACCTATCCTAACCCTAACCCTAACCCTGAGGAGGCATCCTGGAAGATGAAGTCAAACACATAGAGAAAATACAGAGCAAGGAATCCTGGGAAATGGAGTCCAAATGTAAGGATGACAAGGGGAAATACACCATGGCAAATGTAGTCCATAAGTGATGATGTCATACAGAAAGGCATTATGGGAGATGAAGGCCACATATAATGATATCATAGGAAAATATTACAGGAAATGTAGTCCATATGTGATGATGTCATACAGAAAGGCATTATGGGAGATGTAGTCCACATGTAATGATGTCATAGAGAAAATATTACAGGAAATGTAGTTCATATGTAATGATGTCATAGAGAAAGGGATATGGAGACATTAGTCCATATGTGGTGATGTCATAGAGAAATACATCATGGGAAGCCTACTGATGGTATGAAGAGGGAACAGGAAGTTACCTTCTGACCGGAGAGTGGAGGAAACAGGACACCTGAGGAGGGCAAAGGTCACGGCTTGAACTAACAATTCACCCCAACGACTAAACACATAACTTTAAAACTAACCATAACCTGAACCTGACATAAACCTAACACTAACCCTAACCTGACACAAGCCTAACCCTAACCCTAACCTGACACAAGCCTAACCCTAACCCTAACCTGACATAAGCCTAACCCTAACCCTAACATGAACCTAACCTTAACCTGACCAGATATCTAAGACTAACCCTAACACTAACCTGTCCATAAATCAAACCCTAACACAAAACGCTAATCACAAACTGCCTTACCCTAACAGTATCATGACAGAAGGTCTAACCCTAACCACAACCTCACCCAAACCCTAACCTGACCCAAACCCTAACCGTAATACTACCAATAACATGACCCTAAACCTAACCCTAACAAACCAAAACCACAAACTCACCTACCAAAATTCTAACCTTAACCCAACCTAAATCTAAAAATAACCATAACCACAATCACGCCTTCCCTAACTATAACCTTACCCTAAGACTAGATCTAACCCTAACTCTAACCACATACTCTCCTACACTAACCTTAACTTGACCTCAAGTCTACACTTAATCCTAACCATAACCACAAACTCCCGAAAGACACCTAATCCATAATGATAACCCAATCCTAATACTGACCCTGCTCACAAACTCCTCAAACCCTGATTCTAAAAACTTGTAACCCATAACCATAACCATAACCACAAGAAATGAAAGTCTGACCCAAACCCTAGCCCCTAATTCACAACCTAAAAATCTATAAAACTTAAACCTAACCTAACCTAACCTAACACAAATATCTAACCTAACCTAACTTAACCCTAACCTAACATAACCCTAACCAATAACCCTAACTTAACCCTAACACTAACCTAGCCTAACCCTAAGATTAACCGCCTTATTCTGACCATGAACCCCTGACAGTAAACCCTGGCCCGGAACCGAAAAACCCATACAAATTAACCCTAATGCTAACCCTAACCCATGACTCTGACCCAATGAACTGGACCCTAACCCAAGCCCTAACTATTAACTCTAACCCCTGATCCTGACCTCTTGACCCTGACCCCCAACCCCAAACTGCTGAGGCAGCACAACCCTGACAAAGGTGAGGTCACCTGCTGAGGCCCTGGAAACCTGCTGAAGAAAAGGGGAAACTCCTGAGGAAACAGGACACCTGGGAAATGGAGTCCAACATGTCATGGTGCTGTGGAGACAGGCATCCTGGGAAATGGAGTGCATCATAGTGATGCTGTTGAGAAAGGCATCCAGTGAAATGGAGTCCAAATGATGGTGTAGTGAAAGGCATCCTGGGAAATGGAGTGCAGAATATAGTGATGGTTTAGAGAAAGGTATCATGATAGATGAAGTAAAACAGGTTGAGACAATACAGAGCAAGGCATCCTGGGAAATGGAGTCCACTTGTAATGATTTCATAGAGAAAGGCATTATGGGAAATGAAGTACACAAGGAAGACACACTGTGGACAGGAGGACACACTGCAGACAGGAGGACAATTTGAGCAAGGCATCCTGGGAAACGTAGTCTGAAATGTAGTCAAAATGATATAATGTCAAAGAGAAAGGAATTGTGGGAAATGTAGTCCATATGTAGTGATACCATTGAGAAATGCATCATGGGAAGACTACTGAAGGTATAAAGAAGAAACAGGAAGATTTCTAACTTTGTAGAAGAGGAAACAGGAAAACAGATGAGGGCAAAGGTCAGCCCTGGATTTAACCAACAGTAAACTCTAACCCTCAACACAAAATCCACTACTGTAACACTAACATGACTTAAAACTTAAAAATAACCATAACGCTAACCACAAACACTCACCCTGATCATAACCTGACCCTAAGCGTAACACTAACGCTAACACAAACCACAAGCTCCCAAACCCCAACCCTAACATGACCCGGAGGCTAAATCTAACCATCAAACTACCACAAACTCCTCTACCCTAATCCTAACCTTAACCTTAACCCTAACCCTAACCCTAGCGCTAACCCTAACCCTAAACCTAACTACCACAAACTCCTCTACCCTAACCCTAAGACAACCCTAACACTAACCTTAACCCTAACTACCACAAACTCCTCTACCCTAACCCTAACCTAACACTAACCCTAAACATAACCCTAACCCTAAGCCTGAATTTAATCCTAATCTTAACCACAAACTCCCCTACTCGAAACCTAACATGACCCAGGGCCTAAATCTAACCAGAACACTAACCACAAACTCCCCTATCCAAATCCTAATCCATAGCCTAAGCCTAATCCTAACCCAAACCCTAAGCCTAACCCTAAGCCTAATCCTTACCACAAACTCCCCTACACTAACCAAAGATGAAGTCAATCATATATAGAAAATACAGAGCGAGGAATCCTGGGAAATGGAGTCCAAATGTAATGATGACATG
Organism: Onychomys torridus; assembly: GCF_903995425.1. NCBI lineage: Eukaryota > Metazoa > Chordata > Mammalia > Rodentia > Cricetidae > Onychomys > Onychomys torridus. Next base: position 1,579 of record NW_023411542.1, on the reverse strand, counting down.
GGAAATACACCATGGCAAATGTAGTCATTTGTGATGATGTCATGCAGAAAGGCATTATGGGAGATGAAGTCCACATGTAATGATGTCATAGAGAAAATATTACAGGAAATGTAGTTCATATGTAATGGTGTCATAGAGAAAGGGATATTGAGACATGTAGTCCATATGTGGTGATGTCATAGAGAAATGCATCATGGGAAGCCTACTGATGGTTTAAAGAGGAAACAGGAAGTTACCTTCTACCGGAGAGTGGAGGAAACAGGACACCTGAGGAGGGCAAAGGTCACAGCTGCAACTAACAAATAACCCCAACAACTAACTAAACACTTAACCTTCACCCTAACCATAACCCTAACCTGCCACAAAGCCTAAACCTAACCCTAACCTGCCACAAGCCTAACCATAACCCTAACATGATCCTAACCTTAACCTGACCAGAACCCTAAGACTAACCCTAACACTAACCTGACCATAAACCAAACCCTAACACAAAACCCTAACCACAAACTGCCTTACCCTAACGGTATCATGACAGAACGCCTAACGCTAACCATAAACTCAACCTAACCCTAACATGACCCAAACCCTAACTGTAATACTAACAATAACATGACCATAACCTAACCGTAACAAAAACCCAAACATCACACTCGCCTTCCCAAACTCTAACCTGACCCAAACCTATATCTATTTCTACCCTAACCACAAACTCGCCTACACTAACACTTACCTGACGCCAAGCCAAAATATAAAAGTAACCAAAACCACAGACTTGGCTACCCTAACTCTAACCTGACTCCAAGCCTAAATCTAACCCTAACCCTAACCACAAACTCACCTACACTAACCCTTACCTGACCCCAAGCCTAGATCTAACCATAACCCTAACCACATACTCCCCTACACTAACCTTATACAAAGCCTAAATCTAACCTTAACCCTAACCACAAACTCCCCCAGTAATTACCCGAAAGACCCCTAACCTGTAACCCTAGCAAACCCTGACACTGACCCTACTCACAAACTCCTCAAACCCTGATTATAAGAACTTGTAACCGATAACCCTAACCATAACCCCAAGAAATGAAAGTCTGACCCTAACACTAACCCCTAATTCACAACCTAAAAATCTATAACACTTAAACCTAACCTAACCTAACCTAACACAAAACTCTAACCTAACCTAACCAAACCTAACCTAACCTATCCCTAAACAATAACACTAACTTAACCCTAACACTAACCTAGTCTAATCCTAAGATTAACCCCCTGATTCTTACCATTACCCCGGACATTAAACCCTGAACCTGAACCAAAAAACCCATAAAATTTAACCCAAACGCTAACCCTGACCCATGACTCTGACCCACTGACCCTGATCCTAACCCTAACTCTTACACTAACCATAACCCTAACCATAACCCTAACCCTAACCCTGATGCTGTAAGAGGGACCAGGAAGTTTCCTCCTGACCTGAAAGCAGAGGACACGGGACTCCTGATGAGGGTCAGAGATGCCTGCAGAGGGTAAAGGATGCCCCGACTAACATCTCTCTCGCGCCGTAAAAAGAAGAAAAAAA
>NW_023411541.1:0-17407 GCF_903995425.1 Onychomys torridus | reverse complement strand
GCCTCAAGCCCTCAGAAATAACTCAACAATGGGTTACATGGCAGCAGAGAAGCACCTGGAAATAAACCCTGATCACTCCATTATTGAAACCCTATGGCAAAAGGCAGAGGCTGACAAGAATGACAAGTCTGAAGGATCTGGTCATCTTGCTGTATGAAACTGCACTCCTGTCTTCTGGCTTCAGTTTGGAAGATCCCCAGACACATGCTAACAGGATCTACAGGATGATCAAGTTTCATCTAGGTATTGATGAAGATGATCCTACTGTGGATGATACCAGTGCTGCTGTAACTGAAGAGATGCTACCCCTGGAAGGAGATGATGACACATTGCACATGGAAGAAGTAGACTAAACTTCACCAGAACTATATGTTTGATGCTTACTTTCATTCCTTCTCTGATAATTTATTTTCCAGGATTTTTGTTTATATTTGTTAACATTTAAAACATCTGTGTGGCATGTAAACTAAGGGGAAGATAAAATTTCTTTCTACTTGTGATACTGTGATACTAAAGGTTTGATTCAACAGGTTAGTAGTACACTTGTTATAAGACATAATGTAACCTATTAACTTTGTGGTCTGAAGTGTTTAGCTGTTCAGAAGCTGGATTCCTTAGTAGACCAAATAATTTGTCACTTGGAAGTATTCTGAGATTTAGCTTCATGTTTAAAAGGAAAAGAATTAAGATGGCATAAGTTAAAATTTTTCATCCCCTGTAGTAATTCTGCATGTTCTGGTCTTAGAAGAAGACAAGCTAAAACAACAGAATTCCCCATGTGGCTTGTTTTCCAAAGTACCGAGAACAAAACCCTATGCTTCCCCCTAGGTCTTGTAACCCAGCAAGGCTTGTAAATGGAAATATAGTGCTCAGTCATATTCTACTTTAAAAGGTAAATACAGATGAGATTTAAAAAAAAAAAAAGTGTGGAAAAAAAAGAATAAAAGAATGGTGCCCCTGCTCTGAGGTAATTAACAGCTTGCTCTAGCTTTTATAAACCCCTTTATTGCTCTGAGACAGGGATGAGACAGCTTCCCTGTTGCTTGGTAACAGGAGTGAGAGACAGCTAAGGGGAGTAAAGCAATTTTCCTGCACTGCTGAGGATTCCATGAAGGATAAGTGTGGTGCCCACTGTTAAAAATCCTCCCTCTATCTCACTAGACCACAACATCATCCTGCTATCAGTAAGAATAAATTCATTTACTTTTAATTTGGATTTGGATTCTTTAGTCTTTCTCAGTGGATTCAAACTCCATAACATAAATAACTTATGTTGTATGTTCCTCCATGTTTTCATAACCAAGTTTTTCCTTGATATTAAGGATCCACTTTATTTTATTTCTCTATGAAGCTAATAGTTTTTAAAATGAAAATGAGCATGTATGCATTAAAGAGGATTATATTAAAGTGTTTGTTTTATGTTGTAATAATAACAACAATTGTCTGAGATCCCCAGATTCTGGTAATTACATGGTACTTGAAGTTGGGCACCTCAGCAGACAAAATAATCCTACAGTTGCTATGTGACATTGGAAAGACCAACAGTCCAGTGGTTGCTCAGTGCATGAATCTGGAAATATCAGCAGTCTCAGTGCCATAATATGACCTTACAAGGTTCCTGGAAAACTGATAGTCCTTAGTCAATGGATGGATACTAAATTGATGTTTCTGATATCAGCAAAACAATCTTCAGCAGCAGCAACAAACTAAATCAACTCAGCAGCAGGAGGATTGGCCAGGCAGGCACAAGGTTAATAACCTCCACCCTACTCTGCCCTTTTTAATTTAGGCTAATACCAGAAAGTTGCATCCACACTTGGGGGTGGGGGTCTTTCCACATAAATTAAGGCAACCAGGACAACTTTTCAGTTGGAGCTCCCTACTGGGGCAATTCTATTTTGTGGCAAGTTGACATTAGAACACATCTTCACAATCCAACAATTGCTGATTTGTTACTTAAAAACCATAATCTTATGCAGACATAAACATACATACATTGATATTGGTGAAATTATTAAGGCCACTCCACGTAGTTAAAAGGGAGGTTTATTTTGTGGGGTAACTTACAAGTGAAGGGATAGGTAGATTGTAGGGTCTGGCAAAGGTATGGCACAGTCCAGTGGTGTTCTCTAGAGAACTCTGCTCGGTCTAGCTCCAGCATCCAGGGTCCAGGAACCAAAGAGATCCCTTGCATCTCACTGTCAAGGACCAAGATGTCAGGAACCAAACATGAACTATGGAAAAATACTAGCTAGGCCAGAGAATAAGTTATAAGACCACTGCCCTTCCCCAGAGCAGTAACACCTGTCTACTAACCGGAGGCTCCCAAAGATAAGAACATTCCACAGTCAGGTGCCATAACAACCGATTGTAAGAAGCATTCCATGGTCAGGTAGCCTAGCAACAGAATAAATGGCCCCTGACCAGTGACCTTGCAGTTGCAGGACCTGCATGTCTCTCACATCTTGCACCCCTTCCATGTCCCTCCCCCTTCCTCCTTCCTGCCCTCTCCCCTCCGATGCTATATAAACCTTGCGGAGAAAAATAAAATTTGCAGCTTGATCAGAATCCTGTCTTGCTGTCGTCTTTCGTGCCCTCTGTTCCTTTCATTTGCTCCCACAGGTGGGTCACCCCCGTTGAAACCCTGCTGGCCGGGGCATCTCACATCTCAATCCTGGGTCTTCAGCATCCTCTCTCAGCCCCACCTTGTACTGAAGCCTCAATGGGTGTTGGAACTTCCAGGCCAAGGCTGGAATGGCTACCCACTACATACATCAAGGAAGCAAGCAATCAAACAAAAAATATTTAGAAAATCATCTAATTAAAATGTAAAAACAATAATATAACCCTTTTGTCCCTCATATGTAGTTCACAATATAATACAGTCCACTTTCAAATGACCTGTATCCTTAAAAATCCAAAGTCTTTAAAAGTCATATAGCTAACTATGAGCCAATAAGCATATGAAAAACAATTTGCATACTTCCAGTAATTATGTAATAGTATCTGTTGCAATTCCAATAGAGAAAACATACAATGTCATAGTAAATTGGCAATCATAGCAAGGAAAAAAGATAACTAGCAGAGAAAGCAAAAAAACTGATATTCCAATGAGCAGCATCCTGAATTTGTAATGTAATGTTCTAGACTCAGAAATAGATGGGGTAGTAAATTCCTTTGAGGGATATTTATTATTTTAGTGCCCCATAACTTAACTTTGATTATATAGATTTACAACATATGACTGAGAATATTATCTTATTCAATATTACATTATATATAAAGATATAGAAATAAGAAAACAACACTGTATTGGCTGGTCAATTTTGTGTGTCAACTTGACACAAGCTAGAGTCATCAGAGAGGAAGGAGCCTGAGTTACAGAAATGCCACCATAAGATCCAGCAATAAAGCATTTTCTCAATTAGTGATCGATGGGAGAGAGCTCAGCCCATGGTGGATGGTACCATCCCTGGGCTGGTGGTCCTGGGTTCTACAAGAAAGCAGGCTCAGCAAGCCAGGGAAAACAAACCAGGAAGCAGCTTTCCTCCACGGCCTGTGCATCAGCTCCTGCATCCAGGTTACAGCCCTACTTGAGTTCCTGTTCTGATTTCCTCCAATGATGGACTATGATCTGGAAGTATAAGCCAAATAAACCCTTTTCCTCCCCAACTTGCTTTTTTGGCCATGGTGTTTCATTGCAGCAATGGAAACCCTATCTAAGACAAGCATTTATCTCATTAATGTATACATGCTCATTTTATTAACAAAGAGGAAAAATATCATTTATGATGAATTTAATAATTTCTTTTTTAACAGCTGAAGGGCACTCAGATATTTTGCTGGCACACTCACTGATGAATCTGAAGAAACAAGACTATGTATCTTCTTTAAATTTTGAAGTAGGCTGTATATTATAAATTTAAACAGTAGTATGTGCTATAACCTGTAGAATATGATAGATGGACATTTACATTAAAACTTTCAGTTCCTCATTTAGGTGTTTTCAGTGGAATCAGAGTGCCATAGTTAGTTGTTATGCACAACCAACCATATGTTTAAAAACAAAGGATTAAACTTCTTCTGAAGGGCAGAAAGATTCCATTCTCTTCTCATTAAATTCTTACTTATATTACACATGCCCACATCATTTACTACACTTAAGGAGTCTTATTTTATTTACCTTACAATTTATTATGACATACTGTTAGTTATTATGCAGCACTGTTTACCATGCAAGAAAATTCATGAGGCACAACAAAACCCACTATAAGAGTTTATTCTAGGAATTGTATTGCATACTATAAATTAAAATTTAACTTTTATTCCCATAATCTTAATGTATTTTAAAATTATTCTTCTGAATTTAATTATCATTCACTAGTGTCAAATTACTCAAAGAAACATAAATAATATACACAGTTGGATATTCATTAGAGATAAAATTACCTTTTTGTTGAAAATGTGTTTCTTAAATATTAAATATTCTTAAAATGATGCTTTTGTTTCAACTAGTAATTATATTCATGGATGAATACTGAATATTAAGAAAGTAGAGTCGGGCTGGAGACATGGCTCAGTGGTTAAAGGCACTGGCTGCTCATCCAGAAAGACCCTGGATTCAATTCCCAGCACCCACATGGTAGCTCACAACTGTCTGTAACTCCAGTTCCAGGGGATCTGATGCCTTCACACCAATGCACATAAAATAAATTTAAAGAAATTATTTTTTTAAAAAGTAGAGGTAGCACCAATTTTAATAAAAGTAAATTCTAAGAAAGTTTTTATATCAGTAAGATAGTTCTACAATGCTAGTGACAATTTTTTAAATTCAGAGTTTTCTGTCAAATTTTCATATAATGAGTTTTTCATAAAATAATATTTTTTAGCAGTCTCATCTAACTTAAATCGGCTGGCTTCAAATCTCAATAAGGGTAAAGAATTAGACACTATCCAACTTAGAAAATTATTTGTTGGTGCTGAGGGAAATGAATCAGTGTGTAAAGTTCTTGCTATGTCAGCCTGAGAACCCGGGTTTAATCTCCAGCACTCACATCAAAGTCTTAATGGTGTGTGCCTGAGCTGGGGAGATAAAAACAAATGGATCTCTACAGCTTGCTGGCCCAACAATGTAGCCATGTCAGCAAGCTCCAGGTTCCAGTGAGAGGCTTTGTGTCAAAAAATAAGGTTGAAAGTGATTGAGGGGGACACTGAACATCAGCCTCAACCTCTGCTGTCCACATGCACACTCTCCAGCCCAAGGAACCACTTTTGAGATGCACAGTATGCTGACTACAAGTACCATATTGGGTGTTTGAAGTCACAAAGGGTACATCTTCAATGTTCTCTCTTAAATATATGAGGTAAGAGATGTATTAATTAGATAAATTCACTCATTTAATAATGCACATGTCTATCAAATATGCTATACCTATAAAGTATGCAACATTTAATTATCAACTATTCCCTTCAAAATCTGGGTGAGAAAAAAGAGTTTTCAAGATTAGGCTATGAACAAACTGGCTTTTTTTTCTTCTCTTACTCTGATTAAAGACAATTACAATGCTGTGACCTGTGCTGGAACATGTGACAGGGGACGGGGAGAAGTGTCTGGTCAAGAGCCAGCAAGCAACTAAGTCCCTGTCTAATAGACTGTGAGATACTGAACCCTGCAGACCACTCTGCATGAATGTAAGATGAAGCCTTCATGTCTCACCACTGGAATCAAGGGTTGGCTGAACTTCTGAAGCTCTAGCAGAAAAATCCATGTTCCTGTCTCTGTTTTGGCATCTAGAAATTTTCTGCCTTCTTTGGTTAACGGTCCCTTCCTCCTCAAGGGCAAGAGTGTCTGGTTGAGTCTCTCACATCTTATCACATTGTGCTTCCTTCGCTGCCATGAACCCAAAAATCATTGTCTTGGAGTTATTTTGAGGGCTTGAGCTTTCATGATCCTCTCCATGTTTGCTGTCCACCTGTATGTGTTAGTGACAATACAGCATGGAGATGTCACCAATCGGTTTGATACAACCACCTTTTCAACCTTTTTCTTCAAAATATCTTTCATAATTTTGCAGACGTTTTCAAATTTTGTCTTTTTCTCTTCCTGTTTCTTTTTCTCCTCTTTATCTTCTGGGAGTTCCAGTCCTTCTTTGGTAACCGACACCAAGGTCTTACCCTCTAATTCCTTCAGCTGTTGCACACAATACTCATCAATGGGCTCAATCATATAGATTACTTCCAAGCCATGCTTTTGGAGATGTTCCACAAAGGCCGAGTTAGCAACTTGGTCCTTGGTCCCACCTGTGATAAAGTAGATGTGATTCTGGTTTTCCTTCATTCTAGTGGAATAGTCCTTGAGAGAAACCATCTCATCTCCAGAAGCAGATGTGTAATACTGCAACAGTTCTGAAAGCTTCTTCCGATTTTGAGAGTCTTCATGAATTCTAAGCCTTATATTTTTGAGAACTGCTCATAAAACTTTTTGTAGTTCTCTTTATCTTCTGCCAGTTCAGTAAATAGTTCTAAACATTTCTTGACCAAATTCTTTCTGATAACTTTCAAAATTTTGCTTTGCTGTAATATTTCATGGAAAATATTTAGAGGAAGATCCTCAGAATCCACCACTCCTCTAATGAAATTCAGATGGGATTAACTGCTCACAGTTATCCGTGATGAAAATTCTGTGCACATACAACTTGATATTGTTCTTTTTCTTCCTGTTTTCAAACAGATCAAAAGGAGCACATCTTGGGACAAAAAGAAGGGCCCGGAATTCCAATTGTCTTTCAACAGAAAAATGCTTCACTGCCAAACGTTCTTCCCAATTGTTGGTTAAGCTCTTGTAAAATTCTCCATATTCTTCATTAGTAATGTCATCAGGATTTCTGGTCCAAATAGGCTTTGTTTTGTTGAGTTCTTTGTAGTGGATAGCCATCCCAGCATTGGCCTGGAAGTTCCAACCCCCATTGAGGCTTCGGTAATGGTCACACCCACAAGGCAGGGTGGAGGAGGAAGCGGAAGACCAAGGATTGGGAAGAGGTCTCTCTCTGGGTTCCCGGACCCTGGATGCTGGAGGTAGACCGAGCAGAGTTCTCCAGAGAACACTGCCAGACTGCACTATACCTTTGCCAGACCCTGCAACCTACCCCTTCATTTGTAAGTTAGCCCACAAAATAAACCTCCCTTTTAACTACGTGGAGTGGCCTTAATAATTTCACCAATAGTTCTTCTTGATCAATGTACTTTTCTCTTCTCTTCTTCTTCTTGTCACCATCCTTCTTTTCTTCTTCTTCATCAGAACCAACATCTTCTATTTCAGGTTTGTCCTCAGACTCCTTTGCTTCTTTTTCTTTCTCCTCCTCTTTATCTTCTTTTTCTTCAGATTCATCATCACTGACCTCCTTATCACGTTCCTTCTCCACGAAGAGAGTAATGGGATATCCAATAAACTGAGAATGTTTCTTCACAATCTCCTTTATTCTCTGTTCCTCCAAATACTTGGTTTGGTATTCTTTCAGGTATAAGATAACCTTTGTTCCATGGCCCATTGGTTCACCTGTGTCAGTCCTCACTGTGAATGAGCTCTCTGTTGAGGATTCCCAGGCATACTGCCCATCATCACTATGTTTGGTGATCACAGTCACTTTCTCAGCAACCAAATATGCAGAGTAAAAACCAACACCAAACTGGCCAATCATAGAGATATCTGCACCAGCCTGCAAAGCCTCCATGAAGGCTTTGGTACCAGACTTGGTGATAATACCAAGGTTATTGATCAGGTTGGCCTTGGTCATTCCAATTCTGGTATCCACAATAGTGAGGGTTCGATCTTGTTTGGTAGGAATAAGATTAATGTGCAGCTTCTTTCCAGAGTCTGATTTACTAGGGTCCATAAGACTCTCATATCTGATCTTGTCCAGAGCATCTGATGAATTTGAAATCAGCTCCCTCAGAAAGATCTCTTTGTTTGAATAGAAAGAATTGATGATCAAGGACATTAACTGGGCAATTTCTGCCTGAAAGGCGAAAGTCTCGACCTCCTCCATTGGTTGGTCTTGGGTCTGGGTTTCCTCAGTCATCTTTGCCGAGTGACCAGCTGCACCACCACACTGAAGCAACTCCATTCTTTTATTCTTATCTCACATAAGGAACACTGAATCTGGGGAGGAAGTAGGCTGCTAGGAGCTCATTGGAATTTCAAGGCAATAAATCTAACAATCAATTCAATTGGAACACCATTAAGTAGAAAAACATCATTGTAAGTCATCATTAGGAAACTTAAAATGTTATATTTTCCCTCTGCCAATGGAGCTGTTGGTGCTATTCTGTCATTATGTAGGAAGTATTATTAAATGTTTGGGCACTCACAAATTCTTATTCCCCCAAAGAGCACATTAAATGCTAAACCTACTCATGAAGGGCAAAGATGATACAGAGAGCAAAAACATTCAGACAAAGGCTTAAAAAAAATCAAGTAGTAAAGCTTTACCATGAGTGAATTCTGTTTCTTTGATTCTCTTCTATTGTTGTTTGGAAAACTATGAAGCAGAACTCTCTTACCTTCTATTCCCTGCCCGGAACTCACTGTTCCTTCTCCACGGGCACTTATTTCCCAATGTTTGTCCTTCTGCCTCTTTCTGGTCTCGTGCTGTCCATTCTCTTGCCAAAGTAGCCTGCAAGTCTTGCAAACATGCCTGTAGGTCAACAGTAAAGGCACTGAACAAATGCCCCACTGCAGTTAGTGTTGTCACAACACTGGTGACATCACAGAGAGACCAGGGCTCTCCAGGATACAATAGAATATTGCAGATGTCATATTGTACAGCCCTTGCCTCCCTGCTAACTATCTCACCCCAAACTGACATAAATTCAAGGTGCCATTTCAAGGAGACTCTCCACGGTCCCTTGAGTACCTCCTCCTTCCAAAGCCAGAGATCTAGTTCTCTGCTCCACTAGAAACTTTTTATCTGTGGGGAGTTGAAGGCTCACTTTCCAAAAATGTCAGGATTAATACTTTTCCTCCTGAAGAGCCACACTCATAAGATGAGATATAAAAGATGCTGAGAATTTAGACAGGAGATGCAGAGGAGGGAGTATGAGTCCCCTAAAGTGAACAAGTACCCGGGGAAGATCCTCAGACTGTTACAGCTTGGGGGAGTCAAAACAAAGAGAAGTCACATATGTAATGAAAATTTCCCCTGGAGCCTCAGCAGAGCTCACTCCAGCCATGAGGATGTTAGTGAAGTTGTGAGGAGCTGTTGACAGGTCTGGCTATAGACATCCGAGCCCAGGTGAGCCCTAAGACATCAAAAGCAAACACTCCTAGAAAGAATATGATGCCTAAACCTGAAACTGAGAGGCTGAGGAAAGAGTAGTGAGAAGTCAGCCTTGGCTATGTAAGGTATCATGAGTAGGAAAAATAAAACACAACATGTACACAAACCAGCATGCAGTCAAGGGGGAGAACATGGTTTAAATCACTGCTGTGGTGCTTTAATCAGCCAACAAAAGCCAAATTCCTTCATCTGGAGCCACTCCTGACAACTCACATATAATTTTAAAGGTAGCACTACTATTTCTGGGTACAATATCTATTAAAGAACATGTGAAGGACAAGCAAGGAACAGGCAACAAGAGAGACTCAGGGTTCTTGCAAAACTGAGCTTTATTTAAGCCACACCTAACTTTTCTCCTTATCCTGACAGGCCCTGTGAAGAGGAACCAGCCCATAGTCAGCCTGGAATGCATGTCCTCCAGATCTCTGGATTGTTTCCTTCCAAAGCATTTACCTTGGACCTTAGGCCTGAAAAAGGCTGACTGGTGATCTGTGCTTTTTACAGATGTTGAAGCCCTATACCAGTAAAGGGCAATGCCAACTTTATTTTTAAATAGGGTCTTATAGAGACCAGCAAGTTGAGGCCACACTGGAGTTTAGGAACAAGGCATGTGCTTAAACTGGTATGAAAAATGTCTTTATGAACATAGGAATGGGGGAGAGGAAGACAAAAGGAGAGATGAGACAGGGAGAGAGAGAAAATGAGTGATTGAATGAATGAATGAATGAATGAATGAAGGAGGGAACATGCCTTATGCACGTGAAGCAGAGATGAGGCAGTAGATCTAGAAGGCATTTAAGGCAAGGTATTTAAGATTGCCTGCAAATTCCAACAAAGAAGAAAGAGGCCTGGAGCCAGTTGTGTCCTTGCAACTTCAGACAGCTTGGCTTTTTCAACAAAGAAGTAGGACATCACACTTCCATGAACAAAGTCCCAAGCCCAGGAGATAGAGTTATCCACTCCAGCCAAATATTCACAAAACCCCTCCTGTATCTGCTAGCCACTTATCCCAATGATCTCCCATACTTGAGGAGTTTTAATGTTCTCCAAAACACCCTGAGATCCAGCTGACAAGGGACAGCACCTGCCCTCCACAACACTTCATCTCACCCCACCCTTGGCACTTGGATTGTGTTCAGGAAGGGAACTGACAGATGAGATTCTGCCTAGCTGGTTCTCAAAGTTCAGGCTTGAGACTTACCCCTTTGTAGATTTCAACTCTCACATCTCTCTACAGGGAAGGGGCTTTCTAAGTGGTCAGGCTGGGTTTTTTTTTCTCCTTCCTTCATATGCTTCAGCTGACCCAGGGGACAGCCTCCTCAAACTTATTCATAGCTGCACAGGATACACCTTGGCTTCAGAGCCCTCAAGTCTTGCCTCAGAAACGAGGAGAATATTAGCTCAGGTCACAAACACTCAGGTGGTGTGGAGATGCTCAGGTTACCTGCCTGGTCACTCTAGAGCTTTGCTGTTGCTGAAGATGACATGCAGATTCAGCAAGCCATCTTCCCTGTTATCATCCCAGGACACCAAAGCTGGCAGAGAGGAACCATGCTCTGTCCCTATCCACTGCCTCTTAAAGAAATTAGAGTGTGAGTTGAATAAACGTGTTATCTCTGCTTGAACATTTGCCTGGCCAAAGAAACCTCTGTCCTCAAAATATAACTTCCAACCTCTTTGGCTCCAACAGATTCTTATTATAAGTGTCTACTTTTTAGTAAAGATTTGCTTAAAGTTTCCTCTCTGTAGTGCACTCCTTGAGAGGTTTTGTTAAAGCATTGGAAAATGGGCTAAAGCAGCCATCATTTCTTTGTTTTAATTTTATTAAGCGATGTGCCCAAAGAACTACAGCTATTTATGTTACTTGCACTTTCATTTTCTAAATAAAATCTAATACAAAGAAGATCTAAGCTTTCAGAGCATTTATATCATTTACAGACATCTCAATGGAGTTATTGACCAAGTCCTTCTCTTGCTTTAAAAAGGAGTCTATGGGTTTTTTGAATGTTTACCATTAAATCTGTGTAAATTCTTCCTGCTTGATGCTTGCGGCCATTGTCTCTGGCTGAACTTGGCACATCCTTCCAGGAACAGAATAATGTCACATAATAACTTAAATAAAAATATGCATATAAAATTGGAATAATGTAGTGGGTAGCCATTCCAGCTTTGATCTGGAAGTTCCAACCCCCATTGAGGCTTTGGTAACTGTCATGCCTACATGGTGGGGTCAAGAGAGGACCCTGAAGACCCAAGATCCGGATGCGTCTGCTCTCTTGGTTCCTGGACCCTGGACGCTGGAGGTAGACCAAGCAGAGTGCTCCAGAGAACACTGCCGAACTGCGCTACACCTTTCCCAGACCCTGTTATCTATACCTTCACTTGTAAGTTACCCCACAAAATAAACCTCCCTTTTAACTATGTGGAGTGGCATTAATAATTTCACCAATAGAATAACACAATATATTTAAAATAAATAAAGATAGCCTGGCAGTGACGTTGTTATGTAAACATCAGCATCTTTACACATAGATAGGAACCATTAATATCCGAAAGGGTGCATGTGCACAATTTGTATGATGTGTACATGCTAAATCATCAGATGGTTAATGAATGCACTGTTCCCATTAGAAATGATAACATCTGCTGAATGGACAGAGTAATAAACACTGAGCTTGGAATATTTGGCACTTGTCATCCAAAGTACAAAAGATGCAACATTTGGACACATTGTTGGATATACTAGTAAAATGTTCACTGTATGATTGCCCTTGAAGAGGACCCAGCTTCCATTCCACAAGGTAGCTCACAGCCCTCTCTAACTTCAATTCCAGGGGGATATTATCCCATCTTCTGGCCTCTATAGGTACTGCAAGCATGTACTGTATAGACAGACATGCAGGCCAAATATTAATACACATTAAAAATGAAGTTTTTAAATATGTTGAGAATTATATTTTTACTGATACCCTCACAAACAATTCTCATGTGTGGGTTTATGTGTTATTCCTTTTCTTGTAACTTTGTTGTTGTGTTTGAGACCAGGTTCCTCCATGTAGTTCTGGAACTCATTACGTATGTAAACAATGCTGGCCTCAAATTCACAAGTATCCAAATGCCTTTGCCTCCAGGAGCTGTCATTAAAAGCGCAAACAACAATGTTCCCTATTGTGGGTAACTATTTTTGTTTTGTTTTTTATCCTTTTATTATTATTATTATATTTGTGTTTTAATTTTACACATCAGCCATGGGTTCCCCTGTCCTCCCCCCTACGGCCCCCAACCCCACCTTCCCGGCATCCCCTTCCTTCCATTCCCATCTCCTCCAGGACCAAGACTGCCATGGGGATTCATTTAAACATGGTGGATTCAGTACAGGCAGGTCCTGTCCCCTCCTTTCAGGCTGAGCAAAGTGTCCCTGTGTAAGCCCAAGGTTCCAAACAGCCAGCTCATGCACTAAGGACAGGTCCCGGTCCCACAGCCTGGATGCCTACCAAGCAGTTCAAGCTTTTCAATTGTCTCACTTATCCAGATGGCCTGATAGAGCTGGGGGCTCCACAGCCTTTGAATCATAATTCATGTACTTCCATTTGTTTGGCTATTTGTCCCTGTGTTTTTTCCAATCTTGGTCTCAACAATTCACGCTCTTATAGTCCCTCCTCTTTTTTTGACAATTGGACACCTGGAGCTCTACCTGGGGCCAGGCTGAGGATCTCTGCATCCACTTCCATCAGTTTCTTTCCCTCAAACCTTGCCCTTCATTACTCCCACTGTCGTCCAGGTTGTTCATGTAGATATCATCCATTTCTCTGTCATTAGGTGATCCCTGGGTCTTTCCTGAGGTCCTGTTTTCTAGGTAGCCTCCCTGGAGTTGTGTAGCAGTCTGGTCATCTTTGTTTTACATCTAGTATCCTCCTATGAGTGAGTACATACCATGTTTGTCCTTCTGAGTCTGGGTTACCTCACTCAGGATGATTTTTTCTAGATCCATCCATTTGCCTGCAAACCTCATGATGTCATTGTTTTTCTCTGCTGAGTAGTACTCCATTGTGTATATGTACCATATTTTCTTTATCCATTCTTCAGTTGAAGGGCATCTAGGTTGTTTCCAGGTTCTGGCTATTACAAACAATGCTGATATGAACATAGCTGAGCAAATGCCCTTGTGGTATGATTGAGCATTCCTTGGGTATATGCCCAAGAGTGCTACAGCTGGGTCTTGGGGGAGATGGATTCCCAATTTTCAAAGGAAGCGCCATATTGATTTCCAAAGTGGCTGTACAAGCTTGCATTCCCACCAGCAGTGGAGGAGAATTCCCCTTGCTCCACATCCTCTCCAGCATAAGCTATCATCTGTGTTTTTGATCTTAGCCACTCTGACACGTGTAAGGTGGTATCTCAGAGTCATTTTGATTTGCATTTCCCAGATAATTAGGGATGTTGAGCAATTCCTTAAATATCTTTCAGCCATTTGAACTTCCTCTGTTGAGAATTCTCTGTTTAGTTCTATATCCCATTTCTTAATTGGACTGTTGGGCATTTTGTTGTCTAATTTCCTGAGTTCTTTATATATTCTGGATATCAGCCCTCTGTCAGATGTGGGGTTGGTGAAGACCTTTTCCCATTCTGTAAGCTGTTGCTTTGTCTTGTTGACCGTGTCCTTTGTTCTACAAAAGCTTCTCAGTTTCAACAGGTTCCATTGATTGATTTTTTTCTCTCAGTGTCTGTGCTACAGGTGTTATATTTAGAAAGTGATTTCCCGTGCCAATGCATTCAAGAGTACTTCCTACTTTCTCTTCTATCAGGTTCAGAGTAACTGGATTTATGTTGAGGTCTTTGATCCACTTGGACTTCAGTTTTGTGCATTGTGACAGATATGGATCTATTTGCAGCCTTCTACACATTGACATCCAGTTATGCCAGCACCATTTGTTGAAGATGCTTTCTTTTTTCCATTGTACATTTTTGGCTTCTTTGTCAAAAATTATATGTTCATAGGTGTGCGGGTTAATGTCAGGGTCTTCAGTTTGATTCCATTGGTCCACATGTCAGTTTTTATGCCAGTACCAAGCTGTTTTTATTATGGTAGCTCTATAGTAGAGCTTGAGGTCAGGGATTGTGATGCCTCCAGAGGTTGTTTTATTGTACAGGATTCTTTTGGCTATCCTGGGTTTTTTGTTTTTCCATATGAAGTTGAGTATTATTCTTTCCAGATCTGTGAAGCATTGAGTTGGTAATTTGATGGGGATTGCATTGAATCTGTAGATTGCTTTTTGGTAAGATCGCCATTTTTACTATGTTAATCCTGCCTATCCATGAGCATGGGAGATCTTTCCATTTTCTGACATCTTCTTCAATTTCTTTTTTCAGGCACTTAAAGTTCTTCTCATATAGGTCCTTCACATGCTTAGTTAGAGTAACCCCAAGGTATTTTATATCATTTGTGGCTATTGTAAAGGGTGATGTATCTCTGATTTCCTTCTCAGCCTGTTTGTCTATTGTATATAGGAGGGCTACTGATTTTTTTTTAGTTGATCTTGTATCCTGTTATGTTGCTGAAGGGTTTTATTAGCTGTATCAGTTCCTTGGTTGAATTTTTGGGGTCACTCATGTATACTAACATGTCATCTGCAAATAGGGAGAGCTTGACTTCTTCCTTTCAAATTTGTATCCCCTTAATCTCCTTATGTTGTCTTATAGCTCTGGCTAGATCTTCAAGTACTATATTGAATAAGTATGGGGAGAGGGGACAGCCTTGCCTTGTTCCTGATTTTAGTGGTATTGCTTTGAGTTTCTTTCCATTTAATTTGATGTTGGATGTTGGCTTGCTGTAGATTGCCTTTATTATGTTTAGGTATGTTCCCTGTATTCCTGATCACTCCAAGACCTTTATCATGAAGGGGTGTTGGATTTGTCAAATGCCTTTTCTGCATCTAGTGAGATGATCATGTGGTTTTTTTTCTTGTGTTTGTTTATATGGTGCATTAGATTGACGGACTTTCGTATGTTGAACCACCCTTGCATCCCTGGGATGAAGCCTAATTGATCATGGTGGGTAATTGTTTTGATGTGTTCTTGGAGTCTGTTCACCAGAATTTTATTGAGTATTTTTGCATCAATGTTCATCAGGGAGATCGTTCTGTAGTTCTCTTTCTTTGTTGCATCTTTGTTTGGTTTAGGAATCAGGGTAATTGTAGCCTCATAGAAGGAGTTAGGTTATATACCTTCTGCTTCTATTGTGTGGAACAATTTAAAGAGTATTGCTATTAAGTCTTCTTTGAAGATCTGGTAGAATTCTGCAGTGAAACCATCTGGTCCAGGGCTTTTTTTGGTTGGGAGACTTTTAATGACTGATTCTATTTCCTTAGGGGTTATTGGACTATTTAAATGGTTTATCTGGTCTTGATTTAACTTAGGTATGTGGTACCTATCCAGAAAATTATCCATTTCTTTTAGATTTTCCAGTTTTATGGAGTAGAGGTTTTTGAAGTATGACCTGATGATTCTCTGGATTTCCTCATTGTCTGTTGTTATGTCCCCCTTCTCATTTCTGATTTTGTTAATTTGGATGCCCTCTCTGTCTTTTGGTTAGTTTGGATAAGGGCTTGTCTATCTTGTTGATCTTCTCAAAGAACCAACTCTTTGTTTCATTAATCCTTTGTATTGTTCTCTTTATTTCTATTTTTATTGATTTCAGCTCTCAATTTGATAATTTCCTGGCATCTGTTCCTCCTGGGAGACTTTGCTTCTTCCTTTCAAGGGCTTTCAGGTGTGCTGTCAAGTCACTAGCGTGAGATTTCTCCAGCTTCTTTATGTGGGCATTTACTGCTATGAATTTCCCCCTTAGCACTGCTTTCATAGTATCCCATCAGTTCGGGTATGTGGTGTATTCATTTTCATTGATCTCTAGGAAGTATTTAATTTCTTTCTTTATTTCTTCCTTAACCCATTGGTGATTCAGTTGATCATTATTCAGTTTCCATGAGATTGTAGGATTTCTGTAGTTTTTTCTGTTGTTGAAATCTAACTTTAAACCATGGTGGTCAGATAGAACACAAGAGGTTATTCCAATTGTTTTGTATCTGTTGAGATTTGCTTTGTGGCCAAGTATGTGGTTGGTTTTAGAGAAGGTTCTATGGGGTGCTGAGAAGAATGTATATTCTTTATTGTTTGGGTGGAATGTTCTGTAGATATCGATTAAGTCCATTTGAGCCATAATATCAGTTAAGTCTGTAGTGATAGCCATCCCAGCATTGGCCTAGAAGTTCCAACCCCCATTGAGGCTTCGGTAATGGTCATGCCCACAAGGCAGGGCAGAGGAGGAAGCAGAAGACTGGGGATCGAGAGGAGGGCTCTCTCTTGGTTCCGGGACCCTGGATGCTGGAGGTAGACCGAGCAGGGTTCTCCAGAAAACACCGCCGGACTGCGCTATATCTTTGCCAGACCCTGCAACCTACCCCTTCATTTGTAAGTTAGCCCACAAAATAAACCTCCCTTTTAACTATGTGGAGTGGCCTTAATAATTTCACCAATATAAGTCCATTATGTCTCTGTTAAGTTTCAATTTGGCCAATCTGTCCAGAGGTGAAAGTGGGGTGTTGAAGTCTCCCACTGTTAATGTGTGGGGTTTTATATGTGATTTAAGCTTTAGTAATGTTTCTTTTACATATGTGGGTGCCCTTGTGTTTGGGGCATAAATGTTCAGAATTGAGACTTCATCTTGGTGGATCTTTCCTGCAATGAGTATGTAATGTCCTTCATCATCTCTTTTGATTTAGTTTGAAGTCTATTTTGCTGGATATTAGGTTGGCTACACCAGCTTGCTTCTTAAGACCATTTGATTGGAAATTCTTTTCCCAGCCTTTTATTCTTAGGAGGTGTCTGTCTTTGAATTTGAGGTGTGTTTCTTGTATGCAGCAGAAAGATGGGTCCTGTTTTCGTATCCATTCTGTTAGTCTGTGTCTTTTTATAGGTGAATTAAGTCCATTGATATTAAGGGATATTAATGACCAGTGATTGTTCGTTCCTGTTGTTATTTTTATTTTTTGGTAGTAGTGTGTGTGTACTTCTCT
>NW_023411540.1:0-10523 GCF_903995425.1 Onychomys torridus | reverse complement strand
GCAGTAGATGGGACACCATTAAATGAACACAAGCTTATATTTTGGGCTTTCTAGAAGGAGGAGAGAAAGGACAGCATAAAGAAAACATAGTTAATGAAGTACAATGAAGATCCAGGTCATGGAAGATAATGTTCTCTCAGATAAACTCATTGCAAAACACCTCTCCAAGAGATAAAATTCTAGAAAGAAAATAAAGCAGGATATAATGGGGGCACTAAGTTACATGTAAGAGAATCCTGCTAGAATGACAGTAGTTTCTTAATAAGAATCTAACAGGTAGGAGATGATTAGGTAATATAGCCAAAGTTGTGGCAAGAAATAACAGAAAAAATTCCCTGCTCACCAAAAAATACCAATACCAGAAAATTTCAGATATGAAAGAAAAACAAACACTCTCTGGAAAAAAAGAAGGGTAATTTAATCTGAAAACAGTTTGCAACAAATTCACTAAATTTACACTATTGAAGAAGTAAAAAATTAAAATACTATAAATACATAAAAACACCAAACTATAAACAAATAAGAACAGAGGAAAGAAAACATTCAAAACAACCAGGAAATACTAATATGAATATGTTCCTACTCATCAGTAATTGTGCATGTAATTTGGAATAAAACATGGAGTCAAAAGAGTAACAACAGCTGGAGGAAGATAAAAAGAACCATTTGTTCATCAGTAAAGAAAGACTTCATTAGTAAAACATAGTCTGAACTTAGGGAGTCAATGAACATACTTTACCTAAATAGGAAACAAAATAGAGTAGAATATGCAATATTTACATTAATATAATGGAATTTAAGTCAAAACATAAAATGTGACAAATGAAGTAATTATGTAGTAAAGAAGACAGTTAAAGATTAAGTCTCAGTTTCTTGACTTCAGTACTGGCTAATTTTTAGTGACATGGGCAGAAAAGGACTCTTGGATCAGGATGGTTTTCACTCAGCTTTACCCCATCATTACTGCTGCTGAGAAGGCATTTGTTCACCATGCTCCTGGGGCAGAGGCAATATCATTGTTATTTTGCTGATGGAGCCTGAAATGCATGGCCAGTTAGGTGTTAATAACTAAGGCATTCATGCCCACGGCCCTCAGCTGCAACCAATAATCTGGACTTCCTCAGCACCTCTGTTTGTCTCAGAGATAAGTAACACATTTGGCATCTCTACCACACCAAGTAAGGGTGTTTTTGTTAAGGTATGAATCACTGTGGGAGGAAAATGTGAACCTTGCATGCAGTAATAAACTCCCAAATCCTCAAGCTCCACTCTGCTGATCTTGAGTGTGAATTCTGTTCCTGACCCACTGCCACTGAACCTGTCTGGGACCCCAGAAAATCGATTGGAAATCTCATAGATGAGGAGCTGTGGAGACTTGCCTGGCTTCTGCAGGTACCATTCCAAATAGGTGTTTCCATAACTATCTTTGAGGTTCTGACTAGACTTGCAAGAGATGGAGACTTCATCTCCAAGACTGGCAGGCAAGGAGGATGGAGTTTGGGTCATCACAACATCTCCTGTTGAAGCTGAAATAAAGACAGAGAAGAACAAACTTAAGGAAACACTTCCTGAACAAATGTTATGTATGCTTTTTTGATATTTATGTCAGCTGAGATGTTTATTTTTACATACAATTGTTTATGCACTACAATTCTCTTTTTGACAAGCTAAGAGAATTGACAGCCATAAAGATGACTTAATTGAAAGCCTAAGCATAACTTAGACAATCCCATTCCATCTATGCATAATCTTCATTGTAGCCCAGGTTCTCTCCAACCTGAAATCTCGCTCTCACATATGTAAACCCTACAGGCTCCATCCTAGATGCTAAGCCCCTCTTTTTCTCATACATGGACAGAATACATGTAATCAACAATGGGACCCAGGGCTCATGCTCCCTACCCATCCTCCTTTCTCACTTCCCTCTGTCCTCACCAGGAATCCTGAACAACAGCAGCACCAACAGCAGAACAGGCAACTTCATTTTGAGGAGGAAAGCCCGAGGAGACTGGTAAGTCACTGCAAGATGATGACTGAGTTTTTATTCCAGAGTAGCAAGGATGTGTCCTCCCTAGGGAGCAATATGCAAAGGAAGGGTTAGTGACACACTATAGATAGAGAGAAGAGTCATGCAGGATTTTTATGCTTTCAAAAACCACATATATACCTTCTATGTCAGGAATGACAGTATTGAAACAGAATATGGTGCTTGGTGGGAAAATGCTACAAACTGTCAATCTGAATAACATTAGACACTCAATAAGTGCTGTATTACAGAAACACTTGAAGGAATGAAAATAAAGACATGTACACAATCACTCCCTATGAGCTGAATATTTATGCTTTTGCTCTTCTTTCATGAATTTTACAAAGAAATGCCTCTTTAATGAATGTCAAATGTAGAAGTTAGGAGCTGTCTTTTCTGTGGTTTTTATAATTTTCTCTGTGGGAGCACAAAAATAAATAAATGTACTAGGAAGCCATATCTTATGTGTTTATCATGAAAAAATGCATAACTGATGGATAATAAATATAATTGTCATAGGAAATATGGGTTAATGAAACTTTGGAATGGAGGTGTGGGTCTCTGGTGTTTGTGGCTAATGATATTTCAGAAGTGAATTTCAACTCACTTGTTTTCTATGAATTAAATATATATAACTTTTCATTCAGCAATTATACCTGAGTGAAATTATCTTTTTACATGTGTTTATTTATTTATTATGTGTTTGTATGCATGTGGGTAGGAATGTTCATTTCCTGAAACCCAGGTAGGGGGCAGAGGACAACATGTGAGATTCAGTCCTCACCTACCATATTGATGCAGGGAAAATATCAAGTTGTCTTCCTCTATGGCCAGAGATGTTGTTGAGATATCTCACTGGCTCACTCAGTGAACTGATTTTAGTATCATATTTTGAGAGTAGAAAAATTTCTCTGGAGCTTGATAGATGGCTTAGCAATTAAGAATCCTGGCTGAACTTCCAGAGGGCCTGTGTTTAGTAAATAACACCTATGCCAAGTTGCTCACTATTGCCTATAAGTCTAGCTACAGAGGCCCTACATACCCTTCTGTTCTATGTAGTTATCTACATGCATGTGTATTAAAACATAGAAAAATATATCAGCAAGTATACATTTTTTTTATTTTTAAGAAAGAAAAAAATCTCTTTATCACTGATAGAAATATAATAGTTCTATGCAAACACAAGAGTAAAGGGAATGTTTTATGCCTTATGAATGGAATATGGAGTTCAGGATAGACTGTTATCACAGTTTGATGAAAGCCCTTGTCCTGCTTGTTTTTATCACCTTGATAGAGGCTAGGTGCATCTGTGAAGAAAGAACTTCAGTTGAGAAAATACTTCTATCTTATTGACCTCTAAACAATTCTCTGGGTTATTGTCTTTATTATTGATAGATGTGAGAAGGCCCAGCCCAATGTGAATAGTGCCACCCCTACGCAGATGATCCTGAATGGTATAAGAAAGCAGGCTGAGCAAACGGGGGAGTAAGTCAGTAAGCAGCACTCATCCATATCCTCCACTTAGTTTCTGCCTCCTGCTTCATGACCTGCTTGATGAGTTCTGTTCTGTTGAGTTCCACTCAGGATGCACAGTGATGTGTAACTGTAAACTGACCTTCTTTCCTCCCAAAGTTGCATTTGGTCAGGGTATTCATCACAACAAAAAGTCATCTAGGACAGCCCTCCACAGTTATTATATCTCTCCTATATCCAATTAGTAGGAAAGACTTCTCAAGAGTACAACTTTCTTAGGAACATAGGAAAGAATGAACAGTAACTGTTTCATATTTTCTCCATGTTGAGTTTTAGGAAAACTCTTCCCCTCCAGAGGTTATTTCAGTGAGGAAAATGAAATTCTGTTAGATTCTTTTTAACTTTGAGTGAGAATCCCCTTCATAGGCCTTTGTGTAATGTAGCCACAACAAAGGATTCCAATAGTGGACTACATCAAGGTGAACAAAAATTAGATCCACTCATTTAATGCCTCTGGGTTATCTGTGAATGTTCTGTCACTGTCCCCTGGGTCTTCATTTGGCAAAAGTCACTTGGGATTTTGATGGTGAGTCGGAGCTACTCAGTAGAGTGAATCTGCTTCCTTATCCTCCTCAAATGGGGAAAATGTGTTAATTCATTGATACTCAAGCCCATACAGGTCATTTTGACCTGAATAAAACTAGATGATTTTGTCAACTTCACATGGCTTAGAAGAACAGTTACTGGCCAGCAACTATAACAACAGATGAAACAAAAAATAATGTAGAACTGTGTTAAATATTGAATAATTTATTTACAAAATACAAATTATAGAAACAAAAGGGAGATATCATATACAGTTTTCAGTATGAAAAACAAAATTATCAGATTTTCAAACATACATGTTTAATTTATTGTGTAAAATACAAATCCATAACATAAATATACAGTATAAATATAAATAGATATTCAAATATAAATTTTAATTTATTGTATAAATCATGGGTTTTGTGCTTAGGACCCAGATAAAATGGTTAAAAAATATTATAAGGCAAAGAGATGCAATACTCTGTAATAATTGTTAGTTCTCAGCCATCAATATTGCTAATACTTATTATTAAAAAAAAGTAACATAGACTACTGTGCCTTTAACCTAATCCAACCTATTGTGTCCAGGCTTCATCCCAGAAACATTTCCAAAGGAAGTTTTTTCATCATGAAAATTAGCCAATACAATTAACATAG
The DNA here is from genome assembly GCF_903995425.1 of Onychomys torridus. Taxonomy (NCBI): domain Eukaryota; kingdom Metazoa; phylum Chordata; class Mammalia; order Rodentia; family Cricetidae; genus Onychomys; species Onychomys torridus. Next base: position 5,779 of record NW_023411540.1, on the reverse strand, counting down.
GTGACAGTTCTTTCATATTAATAAATATCAAAATATAATCATCAAAATGCAATGGAAAGTACATATATATAAATATATATGAATGGACATGATAATTCCTGACATTACAAAGAACCCTTTTAAATAACTCAGTGAATCTAAACTAAAATTAAAACAAATTGTGCCATAAATAATATGTTGCGCATACACAATGTGCTGTGCTTCTCTCTCTTGGGACAAGCAACACATTTGAAAGGTGGAACGTACTAAGAAAGAAAGATTTGCTTAGTGTCTGTGTCACTGTGGGTGCAAAATGGGAAACTTGCTTGCAGTAATAAATGTAGTGGATAGCCATCCCAGCATTGGCCTGGAAGTTCCAACCTCCATTGAGGCTTCAGTAATGATCACGCCCACAAGGCGGGGCAGAGGAGGGAGCAGAAGACGGAGGAGCAAGAGGAGGTGGCTCTCTTGGTTCCGGGACGCTGGATGCTGGAAGTGGACCGAGCAGAGTTCTCCAGAGAACACCGCCGGACTGCCCTATACCTTTGCCAGACCCTGCAACCTACCCTTCATTTGTAAGTTACCCCACAAAATAAACCTCCCTTTTAACTACGTGGAGTGGCCTTAATAATTTCACCAATAAATAAACTCAAACATCCTCAGCCTCCACTCTGTCAATTTTCCATGTAAAATATGCCTCTGATTCACTGTCACTGAACCTGTTGGGAACCACAGATTCCGAGACAGAGGCCTCATAGATAAGGGTCTATGGTGACTGCCCTGGCTTCTGCTCATATTAGTTCAAATTTCTGTCACTATCACTACCTAGAAGGCTCTGAGACCTACAGGAGATAGAGGCTATCCATTCATAGGTGACCAGCAGGGAGACTAGAGCCTGAATCAATACAACATCAATAATGGAAGCTTAAATAATAAGAGGGAAGTACAAAATCATGTGCAAAATGCATGAGCAGAATTTAAGATTATCTTCATATTATATATCTCAAGTGAGATCTTCACAGGTTGTGGATAAATTTTTTTGGCAGTGTAACAAAAAACTTAAAAAAAAAATTAGTACATCATTCTAAAGGGATTCTCAAGGTAATGTAGACCAGACCATTCAATTGCATGTATGTCAAATCTCAGTATCGCAGATACTGTCCCATTCAACAAACTAATTTTCACAAGATCTAAGCCTCACATGTTCATCTTAGAAGACAGGACCTGACATTTTATATGTCAGACTGACTGTAGCTACCTGAAAGTTCACCCTCTTTCTATTTTCCTTCTGTATCCCTTTCTCTCTTACCAGGAACCATAGTCTTAACTGCCTCAGGAACTAAAGAGCATACCTCATTGTGAGAAGATGATCAAGGAATAACAGACCATGATAAATGAAGACCACAAGAGAACAGGAATAGGCAGAGTGCTGGAGAGGTCCCCTGAAATCCACAATGATACATCCTCTGTAGACTGCTGGCAATGGTGGAGAGAAAGCCTGATCTGACCTAGTCTGGTGATCAGATGGCCAAACACCCTAACAGTCGAGCTGGAACTCTCATTCAATAACTGATGGAAGTGGATACAGAATCCTCAGCCAGGCCCCAGGTGGATCTCCAGGTGTCCAATTGTCAAGAAAGAGGAGGGACTGTAAGAGCGTGAATTGTTGAGCCCAAGATTGGAAAAAGCACAGGGACAAATAGCCAAATGAATGGAAGCACATGAATTATGAGCCAAAGGCTGTGGAGGCCCCAGCTGGAACATACCCTCTGGATAAGTGAGACAATTGAATAGCTTCAACTGTTTGGGAGGCATCCAGGCTATGGGACCAGGACCTGTCCTTAGTGCATGAGCTGGCTGCTTGGAACCTTGGGCTTACACAGAGACACTTTGCTCAGCCTGGAAGGAGGGGACTGGACTTGCCTGTTCTGAATCCACCAGGCTTAAATGAATCCCCAGGGGAGTCTTGGCCCTGGAGGAGAGGAGAATGGAGGGGAGGGGATGGGGAAAGGTGGGAGTGGGTGCGGAAGTGGAGAGGACAGGAGAACCCATGGCTGATGTGTAAAAAATGAAAAAAGAAATAAAAATTAAAAAAAGAAAAAAATTAATATTGTTTTTACCAGACAGTGAAAACCTCAGGTCAGCCATGTAAATTTGTGATCAGTTGTTATATCCACCCAATCCTACCAAGCATCAAAGAACATATTTGGATGCATTGACATTAGAAGTAGAGAAATGTAAACCTCTACTTCATTTCACTATACATCTATTCCTTGTTGATGTGTGAAGTAGGAAGACTCATGGACTTATTTTGATGAGTACAATACACTGTACTCTATCTTAGTCAAAGATGTTTCTATGGAACACCTATGGTTGGATTGCCTTAGTACAAGAAAAGAAAAAAAATACCTCTGCTGCTTGGAATTTGTCACTTCTGCTTTGCATGTTACTCTCAGCCTCAGTGTTAGCAGAGAACCATATTAACATAGAACCACAAACTAACATGGAAACTCCAGCTCAACTTATCTATCTTTGGGTATTTTGGCTGCCAAGAGAAGGTACTACTGGATTGTACTGCAAGTCTATCTAAACTCAATGTGGAGTCCACCATAATTCCAGCTTGAATCTGCAAACATAGCTTGTAAATCTCATAGTAAATACACCCCAGTTCTTTTGTGCAGAACAAGAGATATGATACAGAATACATGGGTGACTTTTTCCAATTTCAGACTTTAGAGAAGTTCTATTGACATGATTTCTAGCTTTCACCTCACTCTGGTGGAGAAAGTACCACTGTCACCTGCAGGGATGATCAGAGCATTAACAGCTTCTTGATCTGGTAACAGAAGAAACCTTTCTGTGCTTCTCATTTCCTTATCAAAGATGCAAGCACAAGTACCATTGGAGTCCCAGCTTCTTCAATGGCTGTGTATCTGAGGCATCTTTCACTCTTACAAATCAGGAGCCTAGGCTCTGCATATTCTACAGTTAATCATTGTTAGCATTATGATAATGGGTGGCCCAGAGTGATTGAACATGACACAACACCTTCATGTGAATGTTGTTGGGTTCTTGTAGCCACTGCTCCCTTTCAGTACAGCAGATGGCCTAGTCAGTTCACTTTCAGTCCTTCTTATCTACTTAAGCATACTAAAACTATTCTGCAGAATTTTCATTAAAAAATTAATCCTAATGTTCTTTAAGCTATATAAAATAATGACAAGAGTATATACCAAAAAACTTATTCTGTGAATCAAGTATTTCTCACCAAGAATAGATCGGGATACACATGAACACACACAGCCACAGAGACAGACAGACAGACACATGCACACACACAGACAGACAGAGAGAGAGAGAGAGAGAGAGAGAGAGAGAGAGAGAGAGAGAGAACTATATACCATATTCTATTGTAAACATTAATTCTAGAAAGAAGCCTTTGTATAGGTAAAGCCTGAATGACTAATTGAAAATATAACAATATGCAGAGTCTTCAATATTTGGAATAGAACAAGCCTGGAGGCTCATTACCATACCTTGAGTTAGTTTTACCCTTGAAAAAGCCATTCCTTACCACCTCTGTATCAGAACTAACATGCTGTGATGACTAGGTAAAAACATTTTAGGATATGTTGACTTAGTAGTATACTAGCTTCTATCAACTGATTGAAAACATAATACTGTGGAAAGTTTAGAAAGTAACAGGTCTCAAAAGCTAATTATCATATCTTGAGTTTGCTCTAGCCCTTGGATCAGCCATTCCTTTCCCATCACTGTATCAGGAATAATATTCTTTTGTGAATGGGTAACAACATTTTAGGTTATGTTAACTTAGCAGACCACTAGCTCCTTCCAACCACAAATCTATGAATGTCATCAGATGGTATCTTAGGCCCACAGAAATGCTTTTCCTATCTGCTGTAACTACTTCTTTGATGTAAACACCAATGTGTTTTGAAATTTGTTTTATGTAAAACAATAAATTTCATGAGACTGCCTCCATGTTGAAACATGAGTTTGGGGCTAACTTAAATCTGTGTTCCTGGCTATGCTCACTTGAAATGGTTTCAGAATGAACTCTGCTTACAATCTCTTTTAGATGAGAGCTATACCATTATCTCATAGTCCTCATGTTCTTGGCTTTAGTGTGTCAATGTTCTTGTGGGAGGTGGTCACAAAAGAATAATGTCATTTAAAAATGAGCACTGTCTATGTCTCCATTACTCTTCATTCAAACAAATTTGTTGTAAAACTAAATCCAAGACAGTGACTAAGTTTTCATTATGACTATCATAGCCTAGAAGGCTATGGAAGACATTTAAGAAAATGAGTAGAAGAAAGTTGAAGCAACTAAGAGTTATGTGAAGTTAGATTTCACTTCAAAGCTGAAAGCAAAATAAAAAAAAATTTTCTGTTATGAACACAGATGGAAAGCAGTCATCTTATGAAAATATTCTTGGAGAGACTAAATAGGAAGTCCTTTACCATTAAGTTGGTGACAGAAACACTGACCAAAAAAACATAGGTTAAAAAAAATTAGAAGCTTGAAAATGAGTCTGAAAGAAGAAAACACCTGACAGAAAGTAAAGATGATTATGTTATTATAAATACATGATATTCAAGTGTGGTGGGTAGCCATCCCAGCATTGGCCTGGAAGTTCCAACCCCCATTGAGGCTTCGGTATTAGTCACGCCCACAAGGCGGGCTGAGGGAGGAAGCTGAAAACACAGGATCAAGAGGAGAGGTCTCGCTAGGTGCTGGGACCCTGGATGCTGGAGGTAGACAAGCAGAGTTTCCAGAGAACACCACCAGACTGCGCCATACCTTTGCCAGACCCTATAACCTATCCCTTCATTTGTAAGTTACCCCACAAAATAAACCTCCCTTTTAACTACGTGGAGTGGCCTTAATAATTTCACCAATATTCAAGTGAAGGAAAACTTACTTCTTATTGCAGGTGTAAGGAGGACTGAATATTAGTAGGTTCTAGAAAAAAAACTAATACCCAGGGAGAACCATGTGAAATTTTGTAGTTTGAGTATCAGCCTAAGTCACAGATTTTATTACCAGAAGGCTACCCTTTTTCTATAAGCAAGAGTGAAAGAAAACAGAGGAAATTAACTAATAATAAAGGACCTTTTAAAAGATGTAAAAGCTACAAACATAAAATATAATTCACTGAAAAACAGAATAATTGTGAGTATAAATGAACCATATATTAGAAGTCTGAAGTAATAGAGATTAGCAGAACTAAGCACAGAGGTAATGTAATAGTATCAGTATTGAACTCAGGCATTCCAAGATCAGATCAGTAATAAAGTATGAAAGCACTGCTTATTTAATGCGTTAGACCACTTTAGACCTAAGAGAATTATATGTAGTACTACAAAAAAGACCAGAATGTGTACATTTTCTTCTGCAGCACTTCCAACATTGTCCAGGACATAATATGTGATAGTGATAAACAAGAGTCACAAACTGAGTGAAAGTACCCCCACTATCTTCTTTCTATGTTGTGAGGGTATGCTCATACTTGAACACATGTAACAGTCACAAGCCAGACTTGAGTGGTTATGCTTAGACTTCATTTAGCTTTTATTTTATTTATTTTGTTTTTGAGGCAGGGTGTTGTGGGATATTTGTACACTGTTTGAAGACAAATTGCTATGATTGGTGTAATAAAAAACCAAAGAGCCAGTGCCTAGGCAGGAGAGTAGAGTGGGACTTCTGGGCAGAGAGACATATCTAGGAAGAAGTAAGAGGTCACCAGCCAGACAGAGAAAGCAGGATGGACACTGA
>NW_023411539.1:33844-62953 GCF_903995425.1 Onychomys torridus | reverse complement strand
TATGCATACTACATGCATGAAGTGCCTGCCAAGGCCATAAGAGGGCATTGAATCCCCTGGAAATTGAGTTACAGATGGTTAAGAGAAATCATGTGAATACTGGGAACAAACCTGGGTCTTCTGCAAGAGCAGCCAGTGCTAAGGGCTGAGTCATCACTCCAGGCCCTTTAGTTTCTTGTGGGTATGTGCTGCTTACAATTAGCAATGGTGCTTAATTTAGAGTTTTAATACTTTCTTTATCAATTACATTTCCATACACAGCTCATGTGTCCTTTTGCCTACATCCCATCCTTCCTCACCACCCAATATCATCCTCTCCTAGTCTCCTTTTAGGCATTATTCCATAACCACACTTATACTTGTTCACATATTTACATTTATTAATTATAGGTTAGACTCTGGAAGTGAGGGAGATTGTGTGATTTCTTCCTTTCTTCCTTCCTTCCTTCCTTCCTTCCTCCTTCCTTCTCTTCCTTCTCTCTCTTTCTTCCTTCCTTCCTTCCTTCTTCCTTCCTTCCTTCCTTCCTTCCTTCCTTCCTTCCTTTCTTCCTTGTTCCTTCCTCTTCTTTCTTCTTTCCTTCTTTTCTTTCTTTTCTCTTTCTTTCTTTTTTCTTTCTTCTTCTTTCTTTCTTTCTTTCTTTCTTTCAAGTTTGGGTCACCTGTTGTTTAGCTTAGCTTTAAAGGGTTGCTGGGTACCAAATTCAGATCTTGTGCTCACGTGGCAAGCGTTTTATCAACGATTCATCTCTCCAGGCCTGGAGTTAATTGTTTTAAATTTTTATTTTAATGTACGGTTTGATCATTTGAGATTTAAAAATTTAAGACTGTAAGCCTCTCTCTGCTTTTTCTTTGCAGGATCTTGGTTTGTCTTCATTTCATACTCTCAAGACATTTTCTATTCCTTTGCTGTGTAGAGGAGATCCCAGAATCTCATGCAATCTAGGAGGAGGCAGTGTACCGTGAAACTATATCTCAACAAATTTTACCATCATCTCCTGGAGATCTTTGACTTAATTGCTTTTTAATAAGAGTGTATTGATTAATTTGCACATACTTTTGACTTTCCTCATATCCTTTCTGTTGCTAGTTTTGTTTTATATCACAACAGTTGAGACACAAATGCTATCTTGGCTGTTCTTTCTTTATTACATATTTTTTATCTAATAACAAATTCATTTATTTATTTGTGTGGGTGCATGTGTGTAGTCGAATGTTTTTTGGGCTGCCAGCTCACAAATAATGTTTATGGGTTTTTGTTTGTTTGTTTGTTTGTTTTGTTTTGTTTTGTTTTATCGAGACAAGTTTCTCTCTGTGTAGCTTTGTGCCTTTCCTGGAACTTGCTCTGTAGAACAGGCTGGCCTTGAACTCACAGAGATCGGCCTGGCTCTGCCTCCCGAGTGCTGGGATTAAAGGCGTGTGCCACCACTGCCTAGCCACAAATAATACTGTAGAGACTTATTATCAATTGTGAAAGCTTGGCTTTAGCTTAAGCTTTTTCGCAGCTTGCTTTTACAAATTAAATTAACCTGTTTCTTTTCATCTGTGTTCTAGCACATAGCTTGGTTATCTCGTCCTCTGTAGTGGTTGTTTGCTGTGGTCAACCTCTTCAGTGTCTCCCTGGGCGTCTCTCTGCCTCAAATTCTTTCGGAGTTCTTCTCTTTCCCCAGAAGTCCCTGCCTAGTCTCTTCGCCTAGCTATTGGCCATTCAGCTATTTATTTATTTGTTTGTTTTCTTTGTTTATTTTTGGTTTTCTCAAGACAGTGTTTCTCTGTATAGCTTTGAGCCTTTCCTGGAACTCGCTTTGGAGACCAGGTTGGCCTCGAACTCACAGAGATCCGCCTGCCTCTGAGTTCAGCTCTTTAATAAACTAACCACAATGACACATACTTACACAGTGTAAACAAATATTCCATATGTGCAGGTAAAACACTCATGCATATAAAATAAAAGTAAATCTTTTCAAAATGTTAAAGCAATTCGGCTATGTAAGAGAGATGATCAAAAAGCAGACATTAAAACTTCTAACTTTGTTTTCTAATTGCATTAGGACTAGGGAAATGCTGATCAAAACCACAGGTTCAGCCCACAGCATATCCACTAACTGGCAAGGTTCAAAGTCATGGGAGAGACAAGCATTGCAGAGCATGGAGAACCTGGAATCCCCTGCAGTTCTAGAAGACATAGAAAACTCTGCAGCTACTTTGGAAAACATATGCTCACTTGTGAAATATGTTAAAAATAGAGTTACTTCTTGATGCAGCAACAATGATTCTGAATAAATACCCCTAAAACATAAAATCAAATATTCAAACATGACCTTGTATGCAAATGCTCATGGCAGCAAAATTCATATAAAACTAACTTCAGTGTCCATCAACAGATAGGGAGTATTACTTGTTCATAGACACAGCAGACTGTGATGCTTGCTTCCTTTAATAATGTGCTAAATGACAGAGGCCTGTCACAGAAACCACATAGTCTATGATCCCATTGATGTGAATAAAATACCCAGAATATGTAAATACACAGAAAGTGAATTGGTGGTGGCTTAGGTCAAGGCTGCTTGAAGGATGATGGTGCAAATGTGCAACATGGCTAGAACTAAGTACTCTGTGGTTGATATTGGTAATGGGGCGTGTGGACCATCAGTCAATGAAGACTCTCAAGTGTTCAAAGTGCTGAGAATAAATGACAGTTGAGTGCTGGGCCCTACATGGAGCATCTATACCAACACCTCCACCACTCAAGGCTCAAAGAACATCATGAGAGAAGGTGTGGGAATAAAGTAAAATTCAGAGGTAGTGGTGTGAGATGCCATATCATGGACATGTCATGGCCCACCCATAAACTGATCACATGAAGGGAATCACACCAATAATACTGGTCAGCATCCTGGGAGGAAGCAATGATTGGACTCACTGGGAAGGGACATAAATTGGGAGGAAGATGTGTTGGGGTGTCTGTGGAAAGAGAGTTAAGGGTAAGAATAATCAAGATATGTTGCATGCCTATATGATACTGTCAAAGGATAAATAAAAGAATTCTAAATCAAAGCCAGGACTGGTGGCTTACACCTTTAACCCTAGCCCTTGGAAGGCAGAGGTAAGGAGATCAATCTGAATTCAAGACCAGCCTGGTCTACATAGCAAATTTCAGGCCAGCTATAGCAACACAGTGAAACACTGTCTAAAAGAAAAATGAAGTTCTAAAACTAAAGTAATGGGTACAGATCTTTGAATGCAAAAAAATATTCACCTTTAAGGGGGTGAATTATCTACCAATAGAGCTGTTAGTTTTGGTAAGTGTGGAAGAGAAAGGCAGAACTGACTAACATGGCCACAGACAAGAGCAGTGGGTCAAAAGGCAGAAGAACCATCACACATACCTACTGACATGAATAATGGGTTAAAAAAATCAAATCTTATCAGCTTCCTGGCCTTTTCCACAAAAGGGTCCTTTGGGTTGTTGAGGGAATCAACGCTCACACCAAATGACGTGCTTGTGATCACATCCATGCTATAGGCCCCAAACACTCTGAGGAGAGAGACATGGGAATTTAACACATGAAGCAAGAGGTCTGAAAATTTCATATTCTTGGGCAGGACAGGTGAAATCATGTCAGTGCTGACCAAGTACCTTCCCCTCCTACCCTCCCCCTTCCCTCATGACCTTGGTACTACCATGTCTCTTTTTCAACTGAATATTTTGTCATCTAGTGTCTAAAGGGGAAGAAGGAGCAGCTGGACCATGTGAGACACACAGAGGATGACCCTATGCCCCAGTTGCCCTTCTTCTCCCAGAACCACAGTGCATGTACCACTACTTACTCTTTCACGGTGATTGGCTTGCCTTTCTCTGCCTCTCTTCTCAAATATTTTACCAATATATCTCCATACTCTTCAATGATGGGGAACATCTAAGCACAAAACACAAAGGCATCTATAGTTAAGTGTGGGGACTCAAGTCTCACAAACGTTACACCTAAAAGTCCTTTCAGTCACCTCTTTGAGTTTTCCACTGGTGAAGGTGGGAGACAGCAAGGCTCGCATTCTCTTCCACTCCTCATCTTCAGACAGGGAGATGGCTTTTCTCATAAACCCCATTGGGCCAATATTCTAGAGTTCAAAAAAATACAAATTTGGCTTTCTGTAAGTCCATAATTTTCCATGGTTGCAAAAGTGCTGAGTGGATATTGTTTCATAAAATTTAGTTACTGATTGTTTACTATGGATCAATCCTCAAGCCAGATGCAAAAAATGTCAGAATTTCCTTATAGCCTATAAGAAATCATATGATCACTGGGTAGCATGTTGAGCTTTCAAATTTTTATATTTCAGATAATTCTAAATGTAAATCTCTCTGTGATTGGAAAATTAGTTATAGGAGTGGGAAGAAGATGGGGGGAACAAATATAGCAGATTTTCCAGAACTATGCAGATGACAAAAGGCTTGGAGATACATAGAAAGCTAACTTTGCATCAGACAAGTGCTCAGTATTTACAACATAAGCAATATGAAAAGGGATATTGTGATGTGTGTGTGTGTGTGTGTGTGTGTGTGTGTGTGTGTGTGTGTGTGTGTACATGCATGCATTCATGCACACATGCATGTGTAGACTAGAGTGCTGGTGTGCATGCTCATTTGGAGACCAGAGGTCTGGCAACATCTTCTATAACTACAATTTTAGGTAGGTCCCTCACTGAATCTAGAATTCTCTGGTTTGTCTAGAGAAGCTAGCCAGTAGCTCCTAGGATCTACCTATTTCCAAACACAGCTCTGAAGTAACACATGCATGCTGCTATGCCGAGGTTTTATATGGAAACTGGGGATCCAAACTCAGGTCCTTTACCCACAGAGCCATCACCCTAGCCCTGAGACACTTAGAGCATTTGATGTTTGGTTTTATTCAAGATTTCTTTTAGTATTGTATGCATGTATGTGTATGAATATATGCAGATGTATACGCAGTGTTTTCAGGGGCCAAAGGAGGGATTTGACTCTCCTAAAGCAGGAGTTACAGGTGGTTGTGAGCTGCTGGATGTGGATGTAGGCAAACAACATCCCATCCTCTTTCAGAGCTTTGAGACACTAAACCACCTCTCTAGCCCCTGGTTTGTTTGGTTTAGGACCTATTTGCTTGTTTAGGAATAATGCTGTAGGAATCCATTTCCCTTACTTATTTATACAGTGATAAATGGGAAAATAAAATTCTATTTCCCTGGTGGGAACATCCTTCTACCTTCCATATGTATAATTTATACTACTGTGGAATCTTTCAACAGGCCCTTATATTAAAATGCTCAGCACAACAGGAAGAAATGGAAATGGCTTCCACTTGATGAAGGGCAGCTGCAAACTAGGTCTTCCACCAACTTCACCAAATGACCAAAGGCTGAATGAAGGCCAGAGAGATGGCTAGCAGGTAAAGGTGCTTGCTGCCAAGCCCATCAACCTGAGTTCAATCCCCAGGACCCACAGAGTAGAAAGAGAGAGACAATATGTTTTCCCAGATAGGTCAATGGGTTAGGGATGGTTTAAAAAAGAGAGAGAACATTGAACTTAGCATCATACCTTACACAAAATTAACATAAATAAAACCATATGTTTAAGAGGAAATCTCAAAAATGTATAATGTGTATTCAAGCAAACCCACACACAAGGACCAGATAAATAGTCATCAGACTTGACACTGACCCTACAATCCATTGAGAAGGAAAATAGATACACAAGGTGAAGAGAAGAAGACAGGCTGAACAAGGCAGCTAATGGTCTATCAAGAGCAATTTGCATGGTTAAGGAGCTGATCTGTATGCTCAGTGCTTGACACCACACAAACCTAGACATGTGATTAACTGTACTAAACTACACAGACATAAGAAAGAACCTGAGAGATACAATCTAGATGACAACAGTGTGCATCCACAACTAGATTACAATAATATAGTATATTTACACTTTCCCATTAGCAAAATGAATGCCCAGACCCTGTTTGTATATTATTGTGGAGGCCACTGTGAATCTATATTTATCTCATTTTTTAAATTTAGTAAGTATCCAGGAGGTGGTGGTGGACACCCTTAATCCCAGCACTCAGGAGGTAGAGGCAGGCAGATCCCTGTTTCTTCAAGGAAAACCTAGTCCACAGAGCGAGTTCTAGTACAGCCAGGGCTACATGAGAAATCCTGTTTCAAAAAACCCAAAATATGAAATAAAAACAAATGCCCAATATTTGTTTGTGGGGCACATGCCTTTACTCCTAGAATTTGGAAAGCAGAGGCAGGTAGAAGCAGGCAGATCTTTGAGTTAGGGCAAGCCTGGTATACAGAGTGGGTTTCAGGGGAGTCAGGGCTACACAGAGAAAAAAATTGTCCCTAAAGAAACAAACGAAGCGAACAAAATAACTTCAATAACTAAATAAAAAGGTTAGCGTTAGTAAAAGGGGATGCTGGAGAGACGGCTCAACTGTTCAGGGCACTTGCTGCTCTACTGGAGCTGCAAAATTCAGTTCCCAGCACACATGTCAAGCCACTCACAACTGCCTGGAACACCAGCTCCATGGCATCTCACACCCTCTTCTGACTCTCAAAGGAACCTACACTCATATAGACACACATATATACACATACATAAAAATAGCATACATGAATCTTTCAACTTTTTTTTTAATTAAAAAAGAGAGTTAGCCAGGCGGCGGTGGCACATGCCTTTAATCCCAGTACTCTAGAGGCAGAGCCAGGCAGATCTCTACGAGTTCATGGCCAGTATGGTCTGCAGAGGACAGGTTCCAGGACAGAAACCAGAACTACACAGAGAAACCCTGTCTCAAAAAACCAAAAAAAGAAACAAGAAAAGAAAAGAAAGAAAAAGGAAAAAAAGAAAGAGAAAAAAGAAAGAAAGGAAAGAAGGAATGAATGAATGAATGGAGGAAGGAAGGAAGGAAGGAAGGAAGGAAGGAAGGAAGGAAGTTACCTACCCGCCTGTTTGTGAAGACAGAGTAGCATTCCTTCACTAGCACATTCTTGATCATCTCTGTGTCTGTGGTAGCTAACACAGGTATATGACCATCAAACAACCTGTGTGGGGGAAAGAGCTGATTAGCCCAAGCCAGGTTCTGAGGCGGGAGCCCCCAGTCCAGACTTTGATTCTCATGTTACATGACCCTCACTCTGGTTATACAACACATTGTCACAGGAGGTCCCAGTCCCACCCAGAGAATCTGACCCCGGATCCAGTGCAGTCTTTGTAAACTGATAGGTAATGAAAATCAAGATACTATGAGCCTCTTAAAGACAAAACAGTTCCAAAAAACATTAAAATTATAAGTCACATGTGGAATTTTTAAGTCTAGATGTGTATATGTGACGGTTGCTTATACTAATTTCTGTGATTTTTGCAAATTGAAAATACTGTAAGTACCTGGAGAGATGGCACCACAGTGAAGAGCACATATTGTTCTGCACACAACCTGAGTTTGCTTCCTAGCACCCAAGTTTGATGGCTCACAATCACCTGTAACTCCAGCTCCAAGGGCATGCAATGCCTCTGGCCTCCAAGATCATCAGCACACACACATGCACATACACATAATTAAAATTAATAGAAACAGATGTTTAAAAATAAAATACTAAAGTAAATATTCATAATTAAATGCTTAAGATAAAATGTTAAAGTTAAAATTAAATATTGTAAAGTAAAAATAAATCTTCAAAACATAAAATTTTAAATGAAAAAATTAAATATAATAAGACATTTCAGTCTCTGAGCTTCGGATGTAGCTCAGTGGTAGAATGACTGACTAGAGTGTACCAGTCCCTTATTTGATACATTGAGCTGAAAAAACAAATGAAAATACAGAATTTCAGTGAGGCGCCATTACCAACTTCCCCAAGCCTCAGATAGTGTGGCAGGCAGGGCAGAAAGAACATGAGAGCCAGGCGGGGAGAGGAGAGCTGCAAAGTGCTGCCTTCCCTGGTCTGGAACTCACTGCAGCTGGGATGACCTCCACAGGCCCTGTGGGTGATTTGACTGTCAACACTGCAGGAGGAAGCTCAGGACCTGAGCCTGCCTGAGGATTTACACACACTAACCCTGGAATGGGGAAGGAAAACGGCCCCGTGAACTCCAGTTCAGCCCTGGGGTCTACACGGTGGAATGGAGAACTGACTGCCACATGTCCTCTGACATTTACATGGTGCCAGGGAACACACGCCCCTCTCTGATAAATAAACAAGTGTAACACAAAAGGAAAAAGGAAACAGTTGCTGGGGGGAGGGCAAGAAGTCTATGTCAGTGGTGAACCTCACACTCCTGTATATAATCTCTTGCTCTCTCTCATGCTTCTCTAAGTCCAATTAAATTCATTGGTACAGACACACAAAACTAATGAAAAATGAAAGCAAAATGTTTCATACAAAAATGATATTAGGGCCAGGTGTAGTGAGTGGCACACATTTTTAATCCCAGCACTTGGAAGGCAGAAGCAGGTGGATGTCTGAGTTCAAAGCAAAGCTGGTCTACATCTTGAGTTTCTGGACAGCCAGTGCTACGTAAAGAGATCCGGTTTTTAAAAAACACAATAAATGGATGAATAAATAAGATATTAGTTCAGTAAAAAGTTGAGAAAACACTATCAAGTGTTGACAAGCAATAATATTGCCAGGATACAATCACACAATGCCATTGGACAGACAGCCCAGCCTGCTGTAGGCATTGAATGACATGGTCTTTATGGTCTATGTCAACTCAGCAGATCTGTGTTCAGACCTGTGATTCCTAAGGATGGATGAGAAGAGATGAAGAGGCAGGAAGAGCCAGAGCCTCCTCCTACTCGTTTGTGTCTCCTAGCATATGATGACACCTACTCCAAAGATCTACCCAGACTCCAGCATCAATGACAGGGAACAGTTCCTGCTGCCGACTCAGCTGCTTTACAGAACCTTTGAGGATATAGATCTAAGGAAGAACACTTTGGTTTTTAAACACATTGGATCTCCAAAGACTGTTCGCTTAGACAAGATACAATGATATACTCTTCTATCAAAAGTCTTGGCAGCTGTTGGTGGTGGCTCACAACTTCCATTCCAAAACTCAGAAAGCAGAGGCAGGTGGATCTCTGTGAGTTGTAGGTAAGTATGGTCTACAGAGAAAGTTCCAGGACAACCAGAGCTGTTACACAGAGAAACCATGTCTCAAAAACAAAGCAAAGCAACAAAACACAAGGCCCAGAGTCTATGGAACTCTGTGCCTGGCCTGTCAAAAAGCCACAGTGTGCAATGTTCTCAAGATAGTTAGAACTGGGAGCCATGGCACTTAATGACACATGGCATCACTCTTACAACAGAGAGGTGCATGACGACAGTCCTGGGCTGACATTGTCCTTGTACATGTAGAGCACATTCTCCTAAAAAGATCACTTCCATGGAACTTTCCAGAATACTCACCCCCATATTTTTCCATACTTTTTATAGCACTCAACATCAAATTTCCATATACCCTGCAAAGAGAAATAGTGTGAAATCACTATTGCCCTTTACGTACCAACCCTTCTGTAGCCAGGGAACGAAACCCTCAAATCCCATGAAAGGAGCTTTACTATTTCTGACAGAGAAAGTTTCTTCAGCGATGTTTAGTGCCACCAGCCAGATGGCTCAGCGGGAAAAGGCAGAGTGATAGGGCAGGACATCTGATACCTTCCTGTGGCCCCTGCATTCAACCTCATAGCATGCATATATGCATATCACCAGATACACACCACACAACAATAGTAGTAGTAGTAGTAGTAGTAGTAGTAGTAGTAGTAGTAGTAGAAGTAGTAGTAGTAGTAGTAACAACAACAATAATAATAATAATAAATTGTTTTAAAGAATTATAAAGTAAGTATCCAACATTCAGGAAGAAAAACCTGAGCAGATGGCAGTGCAAGCTTAGGCACTCGCCCTCTGAATGTGACCTTGGGGACATCTGCTGTGGACTCGGTGTCAAGCAGGTTAGTCACAAATGATCCATCTAGACTTAAATGTGGCATATTACACACTCATTACTGAAGTTTCGAATAATTTTGTTAAACCATCCTTTCCCTAGTGGTTCTGCCTTTAACAAATCTTTAAAAGAAAATTTAAAAATGCATTGTGAAGTCAAGTGTCTGAGGTTTATGCCAGCTGTCATGCTGTCTCAGGTATTCACCCTCACTGCTCAGACTCATGCACAGGATGTTGCCTTAAGAGGAAGAGAAGCAGCTGTAGGTACATTGTAGTATTACAGCACTTACCTGGCATGTAAAAGCCCTGGGTACCATTCTCAGGACCACAAAAACAAAACAGAATAGAAAATTTGTCACTAGAACTGGAGACCTGACTCAGCAGTTAAGAGCACTTGCTGATCTTCCCAGGGATGCAAGTTCCCTCCCCAGCACCCACAACCAACACCTCCATCCAACTGTAACTCTGGATCCAGGGAATGCAGTGCCCTCTTATGGCCTCTGTAGGTACTGCACTCATGTGCACAAACCCAGGAGAATATGCATGAAATCTTCTTTCTAAAAGAATCAAGCGTTAACTAGGACCTCCATTCCTACAGAAAGAGAGTGAAGCAAAATACTCTAGTTCTCAAGAACCAAGACATGTCATGAGGGTGAATGTTGGGGACAGAGCCATGGAAATAATCTCAGGGGTTCAATGATTATGCAGAAAATCCAAGTATATGAAAAGTCCCCCAATGGTGTCTATGTGGGTCTGTGATATGCTGATGCGTCAGAAATACTCAGTAAAAAGAAAAAATTTTGCTCATGAGCCTGTGTACAAAGAGGAGAATTTTAATTTAATGCATACAGTTTGATGTCCTTGAAGCTGGGAACCCCTTCAAGATTTTCTTCAAATAAGTAGAGCAGTGCCTTTCCAGAATCTGCACTGGGTAAGAAACAAACTTCTTTTTGCCACAAAGTTTGAGCATCATGTTCCAAATATCAAGATTAAATGGGCTGCAGATCTGGGCGTTTCACCCAAGGCAAACTTGACGGTGAAAAAACTGACGTTAGAGCCAGTGAGATGGCTCAGTATGAAAAGCACTTGACACTAACCCTGATAACCAGAGTTTCATCCCTAGGACTCATATGGTGCAAAAAGAAAACTGACCCACAAGTTGTCCTTTGACCTACCTATGCAGGCCATGTTGTAGACACACACACACACACACACACACACACACACACACACACAATTAATAAATAGGGGGAGAAGTTGACAGTGGGAGCTGTGGAGATGGGTCAGTGGGAAATCACACCCTTAAAAGCAGAGTTTGAATCCCCAGTATCTGTGTCGATGCCAAGCAGGGTTAAAGCCCAACAGTTGTCCCTGCTTGCAGGACACAGATAGACAGGAGCTCCCTGGAGCAATGTTGCTAGCTAAACCTGTAAAGCCGAGAGAGCTGGGTTCCAGTGGGAGACTGTGCCTCAAAGTGTAAAGTATAAAGTGAAGAGCAATCAAGAAGACACCCAGTATCAACCTCTGGCTCACCATGCTTGAAAAAATCCATGCATATCCACCTGCACACATATGGGCATACACACCCATGCAAATACATGAATATACACTATAATCACACACACACACACACACACACACACACACACACACACACACACACATTTAATAGTTTTAAGTTTACAACAGAGCCCCAAGGAACTACTAGACTTCTCTAATATCATGAGAACACACAGTATGACAGCCTGAAGTCTCAGAGTTTCCTCCCAAGGAGCATTTAATAGAACTAAACCATTATTGAACAACAAGGGAAGCCATATGGAGAGTTCAACCAACACTCACCTTGTGGTAATTCAGCAGAGTTCCTACAAATGGCAGAGGTTTGGGCCCAGGAATCCCGTGTTTCTTAAAGATGTCATGTTTATGGGTCCCAAATCTATAAAGTTAAACCGAAAGCCTTATGACCACACACACAGAAGAGAGGAGATAAATGTGACTAAAACCCCAAAATAAAGCAAAACAATGACTTGGCTGCTCCTCCAGTTCCCAGAGCTTAGGGAAAGGCTGAGAGGTCCAGTGTGCATGGCAGCCCACTGTTCATATCTGTTTCTCCTGAGTTCTGGTAGATCTTGGGGTAACCTGAAATTCAATCAGGTCATAGTCAGAGTAAATCTTATCAGAAAACCACCTCACCTCAGCAAAAGGGAGTTGAACGTTCGTGTGGGTGTGCCCAGCAGATCTGCACACTGTCAATATGAACTTTTAGAGTTAGTATAACTGGGCTACAGTCCAGAAGTGGAGTGTTTGACTAGCACATACAAGCTCTGGTTTGACACCCTCCCCCTTATGCCAAAAATGCAAAATGAACTCAGTTGTCTCTTCCTTTTGGGTCTCCAAGATGACTCCACATGTAAAATAACAGGCTGCCAATGTTGATAATCTGAGTTTGACCCTCAGGAGCCACATGATAGGAGAGAACTGACGCCTCAAAATTGTATACACACACACACACACACACACACAGAGAGAGAGAGAGAGAGAGACAGAGAGACAGAGAGACAGAGAGAGACAGAGAGAGAGAGACAGAGAGAGAGAGACAGAGACAGAGACACAGAGACACAGAGACACAGAGAGACAGAGAGACAGAGAGAGAGACTCATATGCTGGCCCTAGGCCCCATAAATAAAAACATGTAATTTAAAATGTTTTTACAACAGTTAATTTCATCTTCTGCTCACTTTCTAAAGTTTTATTCTTGTGCTTGTGGAGGGCATCAGATCCCCTGCAACTGTAGTTAGAGAAAATTGTGAGCCACAGGTGGATGAGAGGATTGAAACCTGAGTCCTCTAGAAGAACATTCAATGCTCTTAATCACTGAGCTGTCTCTCCAGCCCCTGCTTCTGATACCATTTTTTACCTTCGAGACAGAACATAGGTCTAAGTATTACCTCAATCCCAAGGCATAGTGGGCAAGGATCTTTGATGGTTACGCACCGGTATAGAAGCACCAGACTGATTGCCAGGAGGACACAGGTTTCCAGGGAGAGAACTGAAGTCAGGTCCATCATGGCTTGTCTGTCAGCAATGTACCCCACTGTGTTCTTCCTCCAGCTGTGTGTGCTACCCTTTGCAGGGCTTTCCTTCTGCCCAACAGTGCTGAAGTGTGCACAGCCTGCAGTGTTTATACCCTGGGAAGATGGTGGGGCCAGGGCTCCAGCCAGTAGATGGATCACCTCTATGTCACCTGGACTTTGGTATCCTCTTTTCATTGGCAAATCATAAAGTTCATGCACACCCTGTTTTGACCTCCTTTGTGTTAACATTCTGTGCAGAATCAATAAACAATGATGTCATTTCAGGAAGACCAATGGTTATTTGGTTTTTTTTTTTTAATGAGAAATTTAAATAAATTCATTGACATTAAATGTCGTTTGATCAAGGCATGCTTCATTCATAAGATACCTGAAATGAAGCAAAAATTGTGTCATCTGCATGTAGACCTTTACAGAATGTCTTTATAACTCCTTTATAGACATTGTGTCATTTTGACAACTCAACTCAGCAAAACAACAGCAATCTGTTAGAACCTGTCCTCACCTGTGCCCCTCACAAACAGAGCCATTTCTCCAGGGTTTAACTCCCCCCCACACATCATCTCCTTCCTCTAGCTCACCACTGAGGGTCTTCCTGTATACCCTTCAGTGCATGATGAGACTGTTCTGGGCAGTAGTCACCAATACGTAATAGAGTCATCATTCAGACCAGTCAAGTTGAACTGGGACAGGTGGCCAGGTCTCGTATGTCCCAGTGGACAAACTGCTCAGCATGGTTCAATGAGGTCATGTTTTACAGTGTGAGGAAATGAGATGCAATGCTACAAGTGTTCCCTGACAGCCATGGCTCACAACCAAAGACTATGTAGAAAGCTCATATGTGTGTAAATCCCTCTGATCAGTTGCCTGTAGCTGTTAAGGGAGTGTTTTTGGGGTCATGAGATGTTCTAAAAACACTGACTGTGTAACTTCTGTAGAACCATATCTAAAATTACACTGTACACAAGGTGGTGATGGCACATACCTTAGTCCCCGCACTCAGGAGGCAGAGGCAGGAGAGTCTCAGTTAATTTAAGACCATTCTGGTCTACAGAGAGAGGTCTATGGCTGTTGCACAGAGAAAACCTGTCTTAAAAAAAGAAAAGGAAAAAAGAAAAGAAAATTACACTGTAAATGGGTAGATCAGGCAGTGTGTGAATTATGCATACCAATAAAGCTGATGTATTGGTTAAAGTTTTTATTTTTATTTGGGACCGCAGATGTTTGGTTGTTTGTTGTTTAAGAATAAAGAAAAACTCTGAGCAGTGATAATCTGATGGTAGAGTGACAGCTTAGCAGTCACAAAGCCCTGCTCCAACCCCAACACCAAGTACTTGGTAGTAGACTTCTGTAATCCCAGAACTCAGGTTGTATAGGCAGGCGAGTCAGTAGTTCAAAGAGTAAGTTCAAACCTATGTAGAGAGTTTGAGACCAGTCCTGAGTACATGAGTCCCTGTTTTGAGGGGAGAAACAACAAATTCCTCTACACATTTTATTCCCCAAAATTCAACCTCTGCCACTCCATGACAGTGGTCATCATGAGAAGGAGACAGACCTCACCACTTCCTGCTGAACTATTGACACCTAGCAGGTTCCGGGAGAGAGGGAGGCCTTGTATTCAGTTGTGTGCCCACTGGCGGGTGGTGACCCACAGGCTCTAATGGACAGTTCTAAACCCACAGTCACACAGATGGCACCAGTCGAAGTCTGCAGGACACAAGACAAATCACAAATGTGGGAAAGAGATTTTCAGGGAAGAAGTGAGGCTGACAAGGTTGGGGGTGAAGTAAGAGAGAGTGGGGAAATCAGTCAGAATGAATCAATACACGGGTAACGTTGTTGAACGACAAAATGTATTAATTAAAAATAAGTACAGTGCGGTGCTCTGGGTTGGGGATGTAGCTCAGCTGACAGAGTACTTGCCTAGTATGCACAAAGACCTGGGCTGGATCATCAACACCACATAACAGGGTCTAGTGGTGGTTCTAATCTCTTCACTCCAGGGGTAGAGACTGGAAGACCAGAAGTTCAAGACCACGTTGTCTACATAGGAAATTTAAGTTGGCTAGCCTGGGCTACAGTGTGAGACCCTGTATTTAAAAAGTACATGTCACTTCAATAAGGAAGTCAGGAGAAGGGAGACTCCAGGTGTTCGGGAGCATTCCTTTAATATACAGTATTGCATCTCCATGTTTTCTTTATCTATAATTCCATTCTATGGAAGTAAAGAGCACACATGCTGCTGGGAAATATAGCTCAGTGGTAGTGCATTTGAGCAGCATGCATGATATCCTAGATCCAATCCCTTTTAGCAGGAGAAAAAAAATCTCCAAACCACCAAGTTGAGGCTGCATTGGTAATACTTTGGGTGGGTGAGATGGCTCAGCTGGTAAAGGTACTTGCTGCCAAAGCCTGATAAGGTGAGTTTGACCCCTGAGACCTACATGGTAGAAGGGGAGAACTAACTCCTGCAAGATGTATTCAGACCTCCACAAGCATGTGATAGCACAGTCAGACACACCCACAAAGTTCATTTAATAGAAAAATTTTAAATAGCACCAAGACCATGTATTCTATTTTTCCTGTGCAGAGAAAGACCAGGTACATGGGTTAGAACATGTACATGTCCTACACTGACCAGGTGATGGCTGTTGGCATAGATTCCAAGCGCTCTGGCCATGTCCTGTGATGTGCAGGGCAGGTAGATTTCCATGAGTCTAAGGCCCCATATTTCCTAGTAAATCCATTGTTTTCATATATTCAAAGGAAAAGAGAATGAATGGAAGGAAAGTATGAATGACCAGTAGTCAGGCCTAGAAATCAGACCATCTTAGCAAATGTGTTTTAGAGGAAGGTCAGAATGAATTTTCACAGGGCATTGGCTTCTAACAATAAAACCAGGAAGACTTTGGGTTTTGATGAACAAGTTAAGCTGTTGACAGCTGCAGGGTAATCCACTCTCCTCTAACCCTCCTTGAGTGTAGTTGCTGTGACTCTTCAGTTGGGAAACTAGAAATGGGTGATCCCACCCACCAACACCTTAGTGTCCTCTTGACTCACATTCCTCTTTCTCCCTCTAAGAGGGGATGCCACTGGATTCTGGGCATGGAGAAGCCTGCACATGCCAAGTACTAAGTACAACAGAATCTCAAACTTTCCCCTCATCTCTACTGAGGGAGAGACACTAAAAAATAATTAGCACCATATCAGTCAACATGCTGAGAGGCAGTAGTAATTGCATTTGGTGAGTTATTAACAATAGTAAAAATGATAGGAGATGAAGGGGGAGGAGATGTATCAGGAATGCTTAGGAGGGAGCAGGAAGGAGCTGGGGGTGTGTACAATCAAGATATATGTATGAAATTGTAAAAAACAAAATCAATAAAAGGTACATTTTTTTTTCAAAAACCTGTTGTGGCTATAGACATTGGTCAGCAGTTCAGAGCACTTGCTATACTTCCAGAAGTTCTGGACTTGATTCCCAGCACCCAAAACAAGCAGCCCTTAACTGCCTGTAAATCTATCTCCAGGGGAATCCAATATTGTTCTTAGGACTGCAAAGGCACCCAGATAAAAGTGGCATACACACACACAGACACAGACACAGACACACACACACACACACACACACACACACACACACACATACACAGACCGACACACACAGAGAATGAGAGAGAGAGAGAGAGAACACAGAATGAGAGAGGGGGAATTTTTAAGGAAAGCATAGCTTTTGAATTACAAATTGTGTTAGGTATTATAAAGTTAAACAACCTAGAACTGAGTATCTCAGTCAGACTTAATATCCATGACCATTCCTACAATTTGCTCTCCTCTGAAAAAAAGTGAAGATATGACATGAGGAATGGGAAGTATGTGGTCTCTGGTATTCCTAGACTTATCTCTTCACCTTTGTAAAAGAGAAATCGAGCGGAATTGAACTAAGAGATTCAAATGCCTGCTCACCCCTATCATAAGAACTTTTCAACACTGCTTGCCTCTTTCAACCTCTCCCCACATCAAGAAGTTTCTGACACCTATTTCTTTATCATTGCTTCAATCTTATTTATCACTTAGAATCTCCCAAATCCTCCAGCCCCACCTGGATCCAAGAGCTCATAAGTATAGGGTGGAGCACTAAGAAATGAGAAGGATTTATAGAAGTAAACAACCACTGTGGCCTTGAGTTCTAGAAATTACATTTTTTTCCTCAATTTGAAGTTTGGGGAAGTGTGGAGGACAACACAACCACAGGTACATGTACACACATGCACCCTGTACCAACAAAGCTTACAGCCAGACAGTGGTGGTGCACTCCTTTAATCCCGGCATTTGGGAGTCAGAGCCAGGCAGATCTCTGTGAGTTTGAGGCCAGCCTGTTCTACAGAGCTAGATCCAGGACAGGCCACAAAATTATACAGAGAAACCCTATCTCGAAAAACAAAAACAAACAAAATTCAAATAAAAAGCTTACCTAAGACAAGAATAGCTAATGTTTACTGTTCTAAGTACTTTGCCCACATTAGCTGATATCATCCACTCCTCAACCCTGTGAGGACAGCTCCATAACAAGTGAAGAAACCATGCCCCAAGTTATAACTGATTCACCCAAGGTTGCATAATAAATCCCTGACACAACCAGGAAACAAGAAAGAGATCATGTAGCTCAAGGTTTCCATCTTCTTATTGGCATTTGTAATTAAAATAAAATAAAAATGCATCATCTCCTTCTTCTCCCTCCAGTTCCCCCCATGTCCCCACTCCATCTCAATATCATGGCCTCCTTTTAATTATTATTGTTACACACATATAAGTATAAATATATAAAAACAACCTGCTGAGTCTGTTTAGTGTGTCTCATTGGTATATGTTTACAGGGCTGACCAGTTGGAACTTGACAAGCAATTAAGGGGAAGACTTGCACAACTCAGCCCAGTTGCCAGCCAGCAGGTAGGGTCCCTGTGGGAAGGTTCCCCTTTCCAAGACACACCCCCAACCCCAGGGGACGCTGCAATCTACACACTCTGCCCCTACGCCCATCCCTTTGAGACACCTGCCAGGTCCTGAGACTTAGAGACCAGCCCACAGTTCCCAACTGGCCCAGAACTCCTATCTGACTCAGGGAGCTCCCATCTGACCCAGAGAGCTCCCATCTGGCCCAGAGAGCTCTCATCTGGCCCAGAGAGCTCTCATCAGGCCCAGGGAGCACCAATCTAGCCCAGAGAACTCCCATTGGATAAAGAGCTGTCATTGGATCAAGAGGAAACTCAGGAGACAGGGAATCTGCCAGCCCTCACTAGACCAAGAGTGGCTTTCTGAGA
Organism: Onychomys torridus; assembly: GCF_903995425.1. Lineage (NCBI taxonomy): Eukaryota > Metazoa > Chordata > Mammalia > Rodentia > Cricetidae > Onychomys > Onychomys torridus. The sequence continues at coordinate 44,562 of NW_023411539.1, read as the reverse complement.
AGCAGAATCAGCCACCTCTAATTGGACCAAGAAAGGATTCCTGAAACGCCAAATCTGTCAGCTCTGATTGGATAAATAGCACTGATAAAACCAAGAAATTGAGGAAATACAAAGAAAAAAGTGGAGGAAATCAATAAAGAAAATAAAAAGTCAAATAAAAAATGGGAAAAACTCTATAAAAAAAAAACTTGAGGAAAAGACAAATAAAGCAGAAGGAAACAATAAATCCATGAAATAAAAAACCATGAAAAAGCAATGAAACAGATGAGGGAAACAATCCAAGACCTGAAAAAGGAAGCAGAAACAAAGAAGAAGACACAAACAGAGGGAATGCTGGAAACAGAGATTCTGAGTACATGAACAGGAAACACAGATGTAAGCATATCCAACAGAATACAAGAGATGGAAGAGAGCATCTCCGGTGTAGAGGATACATTAGAGGAAATGGATTTGTCAGTCAAAGAAAATAACAATGCCAAAAAAGTCATAACACAAAATGTCCAAGAAATCTGGGCCATCATGAAAAGACCAAACCTATAAATAATAGGGATAGAGGAAGGAGAAGAATACCAACTCAAAGGCACAGAAAATATTTTTAACAAGATCATAGAAGAAAACTTTCCCAACTTAAAGAAAGAAATGCCTATGAAGATGCAAGAAGCCTATAGAACACCAAACAGACTAGACCCCCCCCCAAAAAGTCCCCTCGCCAAATAATAACTAAACAACTAAACCTACAGAATAAAGAAAGAATATTGAGAGCAGCAAAGGAAAAAGACCAAGTGGCATATAAAGGCAAACCTATCAGAATAACACCCGACTTCAATATGGAGAATTTGAAAGCCAGAAGGACCTGGACAGATGTAATACAGACACTAATAGACCATGGATGCCTGCCTAGACTAATACAGCCACAAAACTTTCAATCATCATAGATGGAGTGAACAAGACATTCCAAGACAAAGCCAGATTTAAACAATACTTATCCACAAACCCAGCCCTACAGAAGGCACTAGAAGGAAAATTCCAACCTAAGGAAGGGAAATACACCCATGAAAACATAGGCAATAGATAACACCACAGCAGTAAACCCCAAAGAAGAGAAGTACACACACCACCACCACCACCAAAAAATAAAAATAATAACAGGAATGAACAATCACTGGTCATTAATATCCTTTAATATCAATGGACACAATTCACCTATAAAAACACAGAGGCTATGGCCTGGACAGGTGTCTCCATGAAGGTAAGGTGACCTGCTTACATCCCATGCAACCTATGTCAGACACTCATTTTTTAGTAAAAGGGGGGGACCTGTAGGTCCCTGGACCCTGTTTTGGGTAACTGTTGCCTTGCTTGCTGACCTTGACCTTGATATGCTCCCTATGTTAATTGCCTGCAAGATTCCACCCTTCTGAATGCTTAAAGGAAGCTCCTTGTCTATGTATCCAGCATATTGGGCGTTAACCGCTTAGATGCAAGATTTTAAAACATCAGGAGCAGGGGTGGGGATTTAGCTCAATGGTAGAATGCTTGCCTAGCAAGCGCAAGGCCTGGGATTATATCCTCAGCTCAAAAAACAAACAAACAAAATACATCAGAAGCGAAATTCTGCCATCCGGGGTTCCCCCATTGTGCTGTAAGCCTGTATGTAAGACCTCCTCTCTCCTTCAATAAATGGCATTAGACATTAAAAAAAAAACAAAAGAAGAGATCATGATGGGGAAACCCACTGAGACGCTGACTGGTGCTAGTTGGAGCTCACTGACTCTGGACTGACAGCTCAGGAACCTACATGGGACCAAACTAGGACCGCTGAATGTGGGTGACAGTTGTGTGGCTCGATCTGTTTGTGGGATCCCTGGCAGTAGGACCAGGACTTAATCCAGATGCATGAACTGGCTTTTTGGAGACCATTTCCTGTGGTGGGATACCTTGCTCAGCCTTGATACAATGGGGCTAGGCTGTCCTTGAACTTGGTATGCCAGATTTTGATGACTACCATGGGAGGCCTTACCCACTCTGAGGAGTGAATGTGGGTAGAGTGGGAGGGAGGTGAGGAGGCGGGAGAATGGGATGGAGGGGGAACTGGGATTGGTATGTAAAATGGAAAAAATTTATAATAAGTAAATAAACATATTTAATAAAAATTAAAAAACACATAGGCTAATAGAATGAATATGAAAACAGGGCCCATCTTTCTGCTGCACACAAGAAACACACCTCAAATTCAAAGATAGACACTACCTAAGAATAAAAGGCTGGGAAAAGTCTTTCTAATCAAATGGTCTTAAGAAGCAAGTGGCTAAAGCCATCCTAATATCCAGCAAAATAGACTTCAAACTAAAATCAATCAAAAGAGATCAAGAAGGGCATTACATACTCATCACAGGAAAGATCCACCAAGATGAAGTTTCAATTCTGAACATTTATGCCCAAAACACAAGGGCACCCACATATGTAAAAGAAACATTACTTAAGCTTAAATCACATATAAAACCCCACACATTAATAGTGGCAGACTTCAACACCAGACTCTCGCCACTGGACAGATGTTCCAAATTGAAACTTAACAATGTAACTGATGTTATGAATCAAATGGACTTAATATCTACAGAACATTCCATCCTAACAAAAAAGAATATATCTTCTTGTCAGCACCCCATGGAACTTTCTCTAAAATCGACCACATACTTGACCACAAAGCAAATCTCAACAGATAGAAAACAATTGGAATAACCTCCTGTGTTCTATCAGACCACCATGGTTTAAAGTTAGATTTCAACAACAACAACAAAAACTACAGAAAGCCTACAATCTCATGGAAACTGAATAATGCTCAACTCAATCACCAATGGGTTAAGGAAGAAATAAAGAAAGAAATTAAAGACTTCCTAGAGATCAATGAAAATGAATATACCACATAACCAAACTTATGGGACACTATAAAAGCAGTGCTAAGAGGAATATTCATAGCACTAAATGCCCACCCACATAAAAAAGTTAGAGAAATCCCACACTAGTGACTTAACAGCATACCTGAAAGCTCTAGAACAAGAAGAAGCAAAGTCTCCCAGGAAGAATAGATGCCAGAAAATAATCAAATTGAAAGCTGATATCAATAAAATAGAAACAAAGAGAACAATACATAAATTAATGAAACAAAGATGTTTCTTTGAGAAAATCCACAAGATAGACAAGCCCTTATCCAAACTAAGCGATAGGCAGAGAGCATTCAAATTAACAAAATCAGAAATGAAAAGGGGGACATAACAACTATCATTGAGGAAATCCAGAAAATCATCAGGTCATACTTCAAAAACCTGTACTCCACAAAACGGGAAAATCTAAAAGAAATGAATAATTTTCTGGATAGATACCACATACCTAAGTTAAAACAAGACCAGATAAAATATTTAAATAGTCCAATAATGGCTAAGGAAATAGAATCAGTCATTAAAAGTCTCCCAACCATAAAAAAGTCCAGGACCAGATGGTTTCAGCACAGAATTCACCAGATCTTCAAAGAAGAGTGAATACTGATACTCTTTAAATTGTTCCACACAATGGAAACAGAAGGAACATTACCAAACCCCTTTTATAAGGCTACAATTACCATAATTCCTAAGCCAAACAAAGATGCTACAAAGAAAGAGAACTACAGGCCGATCTCCCTCATGAACATTGATGCAAAAATACTCAATAAATACTGGCAAACAGACTCCAAGAACACATCAAAACAATTATCCACCATGATCAAGTAGGCTTCATCCCAGGGATGCAAGGGTGGTTCAACATAAGAAAGTCTGTCAATGTAATACACCATATAAACAAATTGAAAGAAAAAAAAAACACATGATCATCTCACTAGATGCTGAAAAGGCATTTGACAGATTCCAACACCCCTTCATGATAAAGGTCTTGGAGAAATCAGGATACAGGGCACATACCTAAACATAACAAAGGCAATCTACAGCAAGCCAACAGACAACAGCAAATTAAATGGAGAGAAACTGAAGGTGACTCCACTAAAAATCAGGAACAAGGCAAGGCGTCTGCTCTCCCCTTACTTATTCAATATAGTACGTGAAGTTCTAGCCAGAGCAATAAGACAACATAAGGAGATCAAGAAGATACAAATTGGAAAGGAAGAAGTCAAAGTGCTGTGGGATGTTCTGTATGGTCAAATGTGTTGCTCTGATTGGTTAAAATAAATAAAGTGCTGATTGGCCAGTAGCCAGGCAGGGAAGGATAGGGCAGCGGGACAAGGAAGAGGAGAATGCTGGGAACAGGAAGGCTGAGGAGAGGGGGATACTGCGAGCCGCCGCCCTGACAAGATGTAAGGTACTGGTAAGCCACGAGCCACATGGCAAAGTATGATGAATAGAAAATGGGTTAATTTAAGATAAAAGAAGTAGATAACAAGAGCTTGCCATGGCCATACAGTTTGTAAACAATATAAGTTTCTCTGTGGTTTACTTGGTTGGGCCTGAGTGTCTATGGGCCTGGTGGATGAGAGAGAATTGTTCCTGACTGTGGGCCAGGTAGGAAAAGTCTAACTACATCAAGCTATCCCTATTTGCAGATGAACATGATAGTATACATGAGTGACCCCAAAAATTCGACCAAAGAACTCATACAGCTTAGAAACACCTTCAGAAATGTAGCAGGATACAAGATTAACTCAAAAAAAGTCAGTAGTCCTCCTATATACAATTGACAAACAGGCTGAGAAAGAAATCAGAAATACATCACCCTTTACAATAGCCACAAATGATATAAAATACCCTTGGGGTAACTCTAACCTAAGCAAGTGAAGGACCTATATGATAAGAACTTAAATCCCTGAAAAAAGAAATTGGAAGAAGATGTCAGGGAAATGGAAAGATCTCCTATGCTCATGGATAGGAAGGATTAACATAGGAAAAATGGCAATCTTACCAAAAGCATCTACAGATTCAGTGCAATCCCCATCAAAATACTAATACAATTCTTCACAGACATGGAAAGAACAACACTCAGCTTCATATGGAAAAACAAAAACCCAGAAAGCCAAAAGAATGCTGTACAATAAAACAACCTCTGGAGGCATCACAATCCCTGACCTCAAACTCTACTATAGAGCTACAGTAATAAAAACAGCTTGGTACTGGCATAAAAGCCAACATGTGGACCAATGGAATCGAATTGAAGTCCCTGACATTAATCCGCACAACTATGAACATACAATTTTTGACAAAGTATCCAAAACTGTACAATGGAAAAAAGAAAGCATCTTCAACAAATGGTGCTGGCATAACTGGATTCAATGTGTAGAAGGCTGTAAATAGATCCCATATCTGTCACTGTGCACAAAACCTAAGTTCAAGTGGATCAAAGAACTCAACATAATCCAATTACTCTGAAACTGATAGAAGAGAAAGTAGAAAGAAGTCTTGAATGCATTGGCATAGGAGATCACTTCCTAAATATAACACCAGTAGCACAGACACTGAGGGAAACAATCAGTCAATGGGACCTCTTGAAACTGAGAGCTTTTGTAGAGCAAAGGACATGGTCTATAAGACAAAGCAAATAGTCTTACAGAATGGGAAAACGATCTTCACTCAACCCCAACATCTGACAGAGGGCCAGAACTGGGGTCAAGCTGGGCAGGTCTTCCCTGGAATGGCTGGTGCCCAGGGATGGGACTTAGGGGCAGGCCTCTCTGGGTTGAACCCAGGCACTCACCTCTGGTCCAGATGGGAGCTCCAGGGTGGAAATGGGAGCTGGAGGCTGGTCTCTATGTCTCAGGAAGTGGCTGGGTCTTGGGCAGATGGGATGTGAGGACAGGGTGTGGAGATTACAGGGTCTGCTGGGGTCTTGGGGGAAGGGTAACCTTCCCAGTGGGGGTGGGTCGTGGTCCTGCTCGATGGCCAGGAACCTAGGGCCAACTTGTGCAGGTCTTCCTGGAATGGCTGGTGCCCCAGGGGATTGGACCTAGGGGCAGCCTCTCTGGGTATGAGCCTAGGAACTCACCTCTGGTCCAGATGGGAATTCAGGGCCCAGCTTTGTATCTTAAATATAAGTAACTTATAACATTTCTGGACGTGGTTGGCTATTATGTAATATTCTTGAGATTTTTTTCCTATATAATTGATGTTTAAGTACAAACACAATTGATTTTGGATTATTGCTGTATCATAGAACAATTGCCAAATTCACTTATTTATTTCCTATTAATTTCTTTCTCTGGTGTATTTGATATGTTGCCTGAATTATAAGAATACTTTTGAATTATTACTTTCTTGCCTTGTTTCACTAGCTGGCACTTCTAGGATGGTACTGAACGACAGTGGTAACAGTAGACTTTTATTTTTTATTTTTTGTCTTTTTGAGGCAGGGTTTCTCTGTGTAGCTCGGGCTGTCCTGGAACTCCCTCTGTCAATCAAGCTGACACAGCAGATTCTTTTAAGTTGCTACAGATCAGTGGGTGAAACATTCAGACTTTCACCATTAAGTGTGAAGTGGATTGAAGGACTTTGTATAATCCTGTTTCATGGAGTGGAAGAAGTTTATGTCCACCTGTAGTGTTGAACTTTTGTTATAGAAGAATATTGGAAGAGTCTGTGAGCACAAAATACATTTCTGGAAGCCAGGTGTGGTAGTGCATGCCTTTAATCACAGCACTCAAGAGGCAGAGGCAGGAGAATTTCTGTGAGTTCATGGCCATCCTAGTCTACAAAGTGAGTTCCAGGAAAGCCAGGGCTACATAGTGACACCCTGTCATAAAGCAAAACAAACAGCATCAATAAAATCTCTCTCTCTGTCTGTCTCTCTCTCTCTGTCCTCTCTCTCTCTGTCTCTCTCTGTATGTGTGTGTGTGTGCATGTGCATGTGTATTCATTCCATTTACTCAATGTTCACAGATATATGTGATTGAAGAACATTCCTAGTAGAGGAATAGAATTTTTTTCCTCATGTCCTTATATAGAAAATTAAGATAAAATAATTTCTATACAATTGCATTATTTCTTGAAATATCAAATCAGTATTTTATAGCATCCATAGCTTTTTAAAAACTCACCTTCAAATCATCCAATTGTTCATACTGTTGACAGAAGTAAATGAGGAACTGACCTGAGCTGATACTTTGCCAAGGCCAGTTGCTGTCTGTCACTAATGCATTTTTGTTTGTACAGTTTTGAAGGATGCTGTAGGGCTGTCCTATCTGTTCTCATGGATCTTCCAAGGGTGACTTTCATTTAAAATGAGACAGTCATAGAGAGATGTGAAGCTATACCAGGTGTGGGTTACCTCTACCCACAGGAATTACAGAAAATTTAAATAAAGGGTTATTGAGCATCTAGTAATGTTCAGTCACTTAATAAACAGTAATATTTGTTAAGTAAATAATGCTTGTTTAATTTAATCAACTTTCTAGAATTGTGAGGATTATCATAACTTTAATATGATAAATATCCTTTCTACTTCAATTCTAGGCTTTTGGTCCAGTGGGACCTATGAAAAAGGCCATCACCATATCTGAGGATGAAGAATGGAAGAGACTTCGAACACTGCTGTCTCCAACTTTCACCAGTGGAAAACTCAAGGAGGTGATGAGGGAGAGTGCATTTACTTATGGAATGAATCTGGGGGCAGGTAGAAAACAAGCCCACAGTCCCTTTCCAAGGGTTGGTCCTCTGAGTTACAATTCTTATAAGATGGTCTTCTGTCTTCATGCCCAGAGGACCCATTATAAAACCCACTGTAACATCCCACTCATTGCTTCATGACTGGGTATGGCTTGTCTTTCTGGTACCCGAGTTCCCACACTTAGCTACGGATGCTGTGCTTTGTGCTTAGATGTTCCCCATCATTGGACAGTATGGGGATATGTTAGTGAAACACTTGAGACGAGAAGAAGAGAGAGGGAAGCCCGTCATCATGAAAGAGTAAGTGGTGGTGCAGTTGATGGGACTGTAAGTACCTTAGTGTCTCTTCACCTCTAGGAAAAGGACATCTGCAAACCGACACCAGGAAAAGGCCCCATGTGTGGGTATGATAGGAGCCCAGATCCCTCTGATGGTTCAGCATGTGATTCTGACTGTGTGGCTCCCTACCTGGGTAGCTCAGAACTATGAGCTGCCTCAGACATAGATTTTGATTCCCATGTCTCTCTCTCTCAGCATCCTTGGAGCTTATAGCATGGATGTTATCATTGGCACATCATTTGGAGTGAATGTTGATTCCCTCAACAACCCAGAGGATCCCTTTGTGCAGAAAGCCAAAAAGATCTTAAAGTTTTCCCTCTTTGATCCATTTCTTCTCTCTATAGGTATGTGCACTATTTCTCCTTTCTTTATATTCCTCCCTCCTACACACCAGTCAAAATAATACAGTAATTGAGATGTAGTTCACATGTAAATATTCAAATACTTAAAATGTATAATTCAACTTTTGTTCACCAAAGGCACGTTCACCCATCACCATTGTCAACACGGAAATGTGTTTTCTAAAAAAAACTACACGGGTGGTGGGGGGAACTACACCTTTTCATTCTCAACTCCCATTCTTCTCATCATAAGAAATGTCCAGTTATCTGTCTGTTCCTGCAAATCTGCCTATTCTTGACATAGCATTAAAATACAGTACAAGTATTTTATAGAGTATATGGAATTTGGCAACTAGTTTCTTTCACTTAACATCATACTTTCAACAGAACGATCTGTTGCCACTCCCATGTTCCATCATTATCTGAAACAGCTGATGACTGAACATTTGTTTCCATGCTTTCTAAGTAGGAAATTCATGTGGAATTGGTGAATTATAGAGGAATTCTGTTTGACTTGTTGGGCAACTTAAAATCTTTTTCAGGATTTATTTGTTTGTTTGTTTTGGTGCCGTTAGTTCACGGGGCTCCATTTTCTCCACATCCCATATGAGATTTCATTTTTTTCTTCATAATTTTCTTATTATTCCCACCTTAGGATACATTTAGGAGTCTAACATTATGGGGGATTACTTACACTTTTAAGACTTTTATCTATGAGTACTATATTTGCATTATTTCCATCCCTTCTTTCCCCCACCCCTGCCACTCTGCTCATGTCCTTCTTAATCCATGATTCTTCTCCTATGACTATAATGGTTTTACACACACACACACACACACACACACACACACACACACACACACACATGCTTCTAGTCTACTGAGTCCATTTAGTGTTGCTCTTACATCCATGTTTATGGCCAACTACTTGGGGTTGGATCACCTATCATGGCCTCATCTTTGGAGAAAACTGACTCTTTCTCTCAATAGTCATTAATTTCCTGTGACTCTTCATCTAGAGGTAAGAACTTGTGGGATTTCCCCATCCACATTGGCATGTCAACCATTGTTATCATTACACAGATCTTGTCTGGACAACCATATCATTGAGATTTCTTAAGTCCAGTTTCCTTGCCATGTCTAGAAGATGTAGACTCACAGCAGGCTTTCTTATCTTCTTGTATTTACAACACTCCTCCTCGTCCATGATTTTCCCTGAGCCTTAAGTGTAGAGGTTGCATTGTAGGCATATCCACTGATGCCGGGCAGTCCATAGTCACTTATTTCTCTGTACTTATTTTTTTCTCTGTAGTTCTGTTTCCTTTCCTTACTCCAATATATGAGTTGTTAAATCTCTCCATTTTTCCAAGACAATCAGTGAACTTTTTCAAAAAATTTGTAACAAGGATGAAGAAAAATCGTCTTGATTCAAACCAGAAGGTAAAATGTGATGCTGCTTTCTTGGTGCTCAAGGTTTGGTTATGATGCTCAGAGTTTGGTCATGATGTTCAGGGTTTAATCATGATGCTCAGGGTGTGTTCATGTGTCAGTTTGTGAGTGTGTGATTTATGTTCTCTTAAAAATGAATAGAGAAAACTATGCTTAGAGCAAGTAATGTTAACATAATAGAGAAACAGTTTCACATTTGCCAAAAGTTATTATTCCCTGAGCTAAGTGCCAATCAAGTAAAAACATTGCCACCACCTTAATTGAAAAAGAGTCAAAAAACAGAATTTGTACTTAGAAATTATACCTACTACTACTATTCTGTCCCTAAAGTTTATATCATCATGACCAACCACACTAGGGGAAGCCCATGAATTGTGGACTAGTGGCTGTGGGGCACCCATGGGACTGGACTAGGCTTCTGGGTACAGAAGACGGTTGTTTGGCTCAAACTGTTTGTGGGGCATCTAGGCAGATGCGTGTGGTGTGACACCTTGCACAGCCTTGGTGCAGTGGGAAGGGGCTTGGACCTGCCTAGGCTCATTGTGCTGGGCTCTGCTGACTCCCCATTGTTTGATCTCAATTTGGGGGATGTGGGGATGTGGGGTGGCTTGGGAAAGAGGGTTGGGGGTGGGAGGAGGGAGGAGGGGGATCTGTGGATAGGATGTGGAGTGAGTAGGAAATTTCTTAATAATGAAAAATGAAAAAAATCTTTAAAAAACAAAACAAAACAGTTTATATCATCAAAAGAATGGTTTCAGTTTTAAGCTTATTTTCTCCAATAGAATGGCCACACCTGGTGGAGACTGGCCCATGTTTCAATTTGAGTACTTCTTGCTTTGTGTGTGGGAACTTTCTCGACAGTGAGGTCACCAGCCACTCATCCAAAAGGTGAACAATCAAGATTTCAGGCTGCTAGCCTCGCTCTGCTATCTGTAGCCTGGAGGCCACAAAA
>NW_023411539.1:0-33744 GCF_903995425.1 Onychomys torridus | reverse complement strand
GCTGAAGTGTGCACAGCCTGCAGTATTTATACCCTGGGAAGATGGCGGGCCAGGGCTCCAGCCAGTAGATGGATCACCTCTATGTCACCTGGACTTTGGTATCCTCTTTTCTTTGGCAAATCATAGAGTTCATGCACACCCTGTTTTGACCTCCTTTGTGTTAACATTCTGTGCGGAATCAATAAACAATGATGTCATTTCAGGAAGACCAATGGTTATTTGGTTTTTTTTTTTTATGAGAAATTTAAATAAATTCATTGACATTAAATGTCCTTTGATCAAGGTTGGCTTCATTCAAAAAATACATGAAATGAAGCAAAAATTGTGTCATCTGCATGTAGACCTTTACAGAATGTCTTTATAACTCCTTTATAGACATTGTGTCATTTTGACAACTCAACTCAGCAAAACAACAGCAATCTGTTAGAACCTGTCCTCACCTGTGCCCCTCACAAACGGAGCCATTTCTCCAGGGTTTAACTCCCCCACACACATCATCTCCTTCCTCTAGCTCACCACTGAGGGTCTTCCTGTATACCCTTCAGTGCATGATGAGACTGTTCTGGGCAGTAGTCACCAATACGTAATAGAGTCATCATTCAGACCAGTCAAGTTGAACTGGGACAGGTGGCCAGGTCTAGTATGTCCCAGTGGACAAACTGCTCAGCATGGTTCAATGAGGTCATGTTTTACAGTGTGAGGAAATGAGACTCAATGCTACAAGTGTTCCCTGACAGCCATGGCTCACAACCAAAGACTATGTAGAAAGCTCATATGTGTGTAAATCCCTCTGATCAGTTGCCTGTAGCTGTTAAGGGAGTGTTTTTGGAGTCATGAGATGTTCTAAAAATCACTGACTATGTAACTTCTGTAGAACCATATCTAAAATTACACTGTACACAAGGTGGTGATTGGCACATACCTTAGTCCCAGCACTCAGGAGGCAGAGGCAGGGTGAGTCCTCAGTTAATTTAAGACCATTCCTGGTCTACAGAGAGAGGTCTATGGCTGTTGCACAGAGAAAACCTGTCTTAAAAAAAGAAAAGGAAAAAAGAAAGAAAATTACACTGTAAATGGGTAGATCAGGCAGTGTGTGAATTATGCATATCAATAAAGCTGATGTATTGGTTAAAGTTTTTATTTTTATTTGGGACCGAACAGATGTTTGGTTGTTTGTTGTTTGAGAATAAAGAAAAACTCTGAGCAGTGATAATCCGATGGTAGAGTGACAGCTTAGCAGTCACAAAGCCCTGCTCCATCCCCAACACCAAGTACTTGGTAGTAGACTTCTGTAATCCAGAACTCAGGTTGTATAGGCAGGCGAGTCAGTAGTTCAAAGAGTAAGTTCAAACCTATGTAGAGAGTTTGAGACCAGTCCTGAGTACAATGAGTCCCTGTTTTGAGGGGAGAAACAACAAATTCCTCTACACATTTTATTCCCCAAAATTCAACCTCTGCCACTCCATGACAGTGGGTCATCATGAGAAGGAGACAGACCTCACCACTTCCTGCTGAACTAATTGACACCTAGCAGGTTCCGGGAGAGAGGGAGGCCTTGTATTCAGTTGTGTGCCCACTGGCGGGTGGTGACCCACAAGTCTAATGGACAGTTCTAAACCCACAGTCACACAGATGGCACCAGTCAAAGTCTGCAGGACACAAGACAAATCACAAATGTGGGAAAGAGATTTTCAGGGAAGAAGTGAGGCTGACAAGGGTGGGGGTGAAGTAAGAGAGAGTGGGGAAATCAGTCAGAATGCATCAGATACATGTTGTAACGTTGTTGGATGACAAAATGTATTAATTAAAAATAAGTACAGTGTGGTGCTCTGGGTTGGGGATGTAGCTCAGCTGACAGAGTACTTGCCTAGTATGCACAAAGACCTGGGCTGGATCATCAATACCACATAACAGGGTCTAGTGGTGGTTCTAATCCCTGCAATCCAGGGCTAGAGACTGGAAGACCAGAAGTTCAAGACCACATTGTCTACATAGTAAGTTTAAGTTAGCTAGCCTGGGCTACAGTGTGAGACCCTGTATTTAAAAAGTACATGTCACTTCAATAAGGAAGTCAGGAGATGGGAGACTCCAGGTGTTCGGGAGCATTCCTTTAATATACAGTATTGCATCTCCATGTTTTCTTTATCTATAATTTCATTCTATGGAAGTAAAGAACACACATGCTGCTGGGAAATATAGCTCAGTGGTAGGGCATTTGAGCAGCATGCATGATATCCTAGATCCAATCCCTTTTAGCAGGAGAAAAAAATCTCCAAACCACCAAGTTGAGGCTGCATTGGTAATACTTTGGATGGGTGAGATGGCTCAGCTGGTAAAGGTACTTGCTGCCAAAACCTGATAAGGTGAGTTTGACCCCTGAGACCTACATGGTAGAAGGGGAGAACTAACTCCTGCTAGTTGTATTCGGACCTCCACAAGCATGTGATAGCACAGTCAGACACACCCACAAAGTTCATTTAATAGAAAAATTTTAAATAGCACCAAGTCCATGTATTCTGTTTTTCCTCTGCAGAGAAAGACCAGGTACATGGGTTAGAACATGTACATGTCCTACACTGACCAGGTCATGGCTGTTGGCATAGATTCCAAGTGCTCTGGCCATGTCCTGTGATGTGCAGGGCAGGTAGATTTCCATGAGTCTAAGGCCCCATATTTCCTAATGAATCCATTGTTTTCATATATTCAAAGGAAAAGAGAATGAATGGAAGGAAAGTATGAATGACCAGTAGTCAGGCCTAGAAATCAGACCATCTTAGCAAATGTGTTTTAGAGGAAGGTCAGAATGAATTTTCACAGGGCATTGGCTTCTAAAAATAAAACCAGGAAGACTTTGGGTTTTGATGAACAAGTTAAGCTGTTGACAGCTGCAGGGTAATCCACTCTCCTCTAACCCTCCTTGAGTGTACTTGCTGTGACTCTTCAGTTGGGAAACTAGAAATGGGTGATCCCACCCACTAACACCTTAGTGTCCTCTTGACTCACATTCCTCTTTCTCCCTCTAAGAGGGGATGCCACTGGATTCTGGGCATGGAGAAGCTTGCACATGCCAAGTACTAAGTAGAACAGAATCTCAATCTTTCCCCTCATCTCTAGTGAGGGAGAGACGCTAAAAAATAATTAGCACCATATCAGTCAACATGCTGAGAGACAGTGATAATTGGCATTTGGTGAGTTATTAACAACAATAGTAAAAATGGTAGGAGATGAAGAGAGAGGAGATGTATCAGGAATGCTTAGGAGGGAGCAGGAAGGAGCTGGGGGTGTGTACAATCAAGATATATGTATGAAATTGTAAAAAACAAAATCAATAAAAGGTACATTTTTTTTTTCAAAAACCTGTTGTGGCTATAGACATTGGTCAGCAGTTCAGAGCACTTGCTATACTTCCAGAACTTCTGGACTTGATTCCCAGCACCCAAAACAAGCAGCCCTTAACTGCCTGTAAATCTATCTCCAGGGGAATCCAATATTGTTCTTAAGACTGCAAACGCACCCAGATACAAGTGGCATACACACACACAGACACACACACACACACACACACACACACACACACACACACAGATTGAGAGAGAGAGAGAGAGAGAGAGAGAGAGAGAGAGAGAGAGAGAACACAGAATGAGAGAGGGGAATTTTTAAGGAAAGCATAGCTTTTGAATTATAAATTGTGTTAGGTATTATAAAGTTAAACAACCTAGAACTGAGTATCTCAGTCAGACTTAATATCCATGACCATTCCTACAATTTGTTCTCCTCTGAAAAAAAGTGAAGATATGACATGAGGAATGGGAAGTATTTGGTCTCTTGTATTCCTAGACTTGTCTCTTCACCTTTGTAAAAGAGAAATCGAGCGGAATTGAACTAAGAGGTTCAAATGCCTGCTCACCCCAATCATAAGAACTTTTCAACACTGCTTGCCTCTTTCAACCTCTCCCCACATCAAGAAGTTTCTGACACCTATTTCTTTATCATTGCTTCAATTTTATTTATCACTTAGAATCTCCCAAATCCTCCAGCCCCACCAGGATCCAAGAGTTCCTAAGTATAGGGTGGAGCACTAAGAAATAAGAAGGACTTATAGAAGTCACACACCATTGTGGCCTTGAGTTCTAGAAATTAATTTTTTCCTCAATTTGAAGTTTGGGGAAGTGTGGAGGACAACACAACTACAGGTACATGTACACACATGCACCCTGTACCAACAAAGCTTACAGCCAGGTAGTGGTGGTGCACTCCTTTAATCCCGGCATTTGGGAGTCAGAGCCAGGCAGATCTCTGTGAGTTTAGGGCCAGCCTGTTCTACAGAGCTAGATCAGGACAGGCTACAAAATTATACAGAGAAACCCTATCTCGAAAAACAAAAACAAACAAAATTCAAATAAAAAGCTTACCTAAGACAAGAATAGCTAATGTTTACTGTTCTAAGTACTTTGCCCACATTAGCTGATATCATCCACTCCTCAACCCTGTGAGACAGCTCCATAACAAGTGAAAAAACCATGCCCCAAGTTATAACTGATTCACCCAAGGTTGCATAATAAATCCCTGACACAACCAGGAAACAAGAAAGAGATCATGTAGCTCAAGGTTTCCATCTTCTTATTGGCATTTGTAATTAAAATAAAATAAAAATGCATCATCTCCTTCTTCTCCCTCCAGTTCCCCCCATGTCCCCACTCCATCTCAATATCATGGCCTCCTTTTAATTATTATTGTTACACACATATAAGTATAAATATATAAAAACAACCTGCTGAGTCTGTTTAGTGTGTCTCATTGGTATATGTTTACAGGGCTGACCAGTTGGAACTTGACAAGCAATTAAGGGGAAGACTTGTGCAACTCAGCCCAGTTGCCAGCAAGCAGGTAGGGTCCCTGTGGGAAGGTTCCCCTTTCCAAGACACACCCCCACCCCCAGGGGATGCTTCAATCTACACACTCTGCCCCTACGCCCATCTGTTTGAGACACCTGCCAGTTCCTGAGACTTAGAGACCAGCCCACAGTTCCCATCTGGCCCAGAACTCCTATCTGGCTCAGGGAGCTCCCATCTGACCCAGAGAGCTCCCATCTGGCCCAGAGAGCTCTCATCAGGCCCAGAGAGCTCTCTTCAGGCCCAGGGAGCACCAATCTAGCCCAGAGAACTCCCATTGGATAAAGAGCTCTCATTGAATCAAGAGCAAACTCAGGAGACAGGGAATCTGCCAGCCCTCACTAGACCAAGAGTGGCTTTCTGAGAAGCAGAATCAGCCACCTCTCATTGGACCAAGAAAGGATTCCTGAAACGCCAAATCTGTCAGCTCTGATTGGATAAATAGCACTGATAAAACCAAGAAATTGAGGAAAAATAAAGAAAAAAGTGGAGGAAATCAATAAAGAAAATAAAAAGTCAAACAAAAATGGGAAAAACTCTATAAAAAAACTTGAAGAAAAGACAAATAAAGCAGAAGGAAACAATAAATCCATGAAATAAAAAACCATGAAAAAGCAATGAAACAGATGAGGGAAACAATCCAAGACCTGAAAAAGGAAGTAGAAACAAAGAAGAAGACACAAACAGAGGGAATGCTGGAAATAGAGATTCTGAGTACATGAATAGGAAACACAGATGTAAGCATATCCAACAGAATACAAGAGATGGAAGAGAGCATCTCCGGTGTAGAGGATACATTAGAGGAAATGGATTTGTCAGTTAAAGAAAATAACAATGCCAAAAAAGTCATAACACAAAATGTCCAAGAAATCTGGGCCATCATGAAAAGACCAAACCTATAAATAATAGGGATAGAGGAAGGAGAAGAATACCAACTCAAAGGCACAGAAAATATTTTTAACAAGATCATAGAAGAAAACTTTCCCAACTTAAAGAAAGAAATGCCTATGAAGATACAAGAAGGCTATAGAACACCAAACAGACTAGACTCCCCAAAAAGTCGCCTCGCCAAATAATAATTAAACAACTAAACCTACAGAATAAAGAAAGAATATTGAGAGCAGCAAAGGAAAAAGACCAAGTGGCATATAAAGGCAAACCTATCAGAATAACACCTGACTTCAATATGGAGAATTTGAAAGCAAGAAGGACCTGGACAGATGTAATACAGACACTAATAGACCATGGATGCCTGCCTAGACTAATACAGCCACAAAACTTTCAATCATCATAGATGGAGTGAACAAGACATTCCAAGACAAAGCCAGATTTAAACAATACTTATCCACAAACCCAGCCCTACAGAAGGCACTAGAAGGAAAATTCCAACCTAAGGAAGGCAGATACACCCATGAAAACACAGGCAATAGATAACACCACAGCAGTAAACCCCAAAGAAGAGAAGTACACACACCACCACCACCAAAAAAATAAAAATAATAACAGGAACGAACATTCACTGGTCATTAATATTCTTTAATATCAATGGACACAATTCACCTATAAAAACACAGAGGCTATGGCCTGGACAGTTGTCTCCATGAAGGTAAGGTGACCTGCTTACATCCCATGCAACCTATGTCAGACACTCATTTTTTAGTAAAAGGGGGGGACCTGTAGGTCCCTGGACCCTGTTTTGGGTAACTGTTGCCTTGCTTGCTGACCTTGACCTTGATATGCTCCCTATGCTAATTGCCTGCAAGATTCCACCCTTCTGAATGCTTAAAGGAAGCGCCTTGTCTATGTATCCAGCATGTTGGGTGTTAACCGCTTAGATGCAAGATTTTAAAACATCAGGAGCAGGGGTGGGGATTTAGCTCAATGGTAGAATGCTTGCCTAGCAAGCGCAAGGCCTGGGGTTATATCCTCAGCTCAAAAAACAAACAAACAAAATACATCAGAAGCGAAATTCTGCCATCCGGGGTTCCCCCATTGTGCTGTAAGCCTGTATGTAAGAGCTCCTCTCTCCTTCAATAATGGCATTAGACATTCAAAAAAAAAAAAAGAAGAGGGGGGTCAAGATCATGATGGGGAAACCCACAGAGACGCTGACTGGTGCTAGTTGAAACTCACTGACTCTGGACTGACAGCTCGGGAACCTGCATGGGACTGAACTAGACCCGCTGAATGTGGGTGACAGTTGTGTGGCTCGATCTGTTTGTGGGATCCCTGGCAGTAGGACCAGGACTTAATCCAGATGCATGAACTGGCTTTTTCGAGCCCATTTCCTGTGGTGGGATGCCTTGCTCAGCCTTGATACAATGGGGCTAGGCTGTCCTTGAACTTGGTATGCCAGACTTTCTTGACTACCATGGGAGGCCTTACCCACTCTGAGGAGTGAATGTGGGTAGAGTGGGAGGGAGGTGAGGAGGCGGGAGAATGGTAGGGAGGGGGAACTGGGATTGGTATGTAAAATGGAAAAAATTTATAATAAATAAATAAACATATTTAATAAAAAATAAAAAAAACACATAGGCTAATAGAATGAATATGAAAACAGGGCCCATCTTTCTGCTGCATACAAGAAACACATCTCAAATTCAAAGATAGACACTACCTAAGAATAAAAGGCTGGGAAAAGTCTTTCTAATCAAATTGTCTTAAGAAGCAAGTGGCTAAAGCCATCCTAATATCCAGCAAAATAGACTTCAAACTAAAATCAATCAAAAGAGATCAAGAAGGGCATTACATACTCATCACAGGAAAGATCCACCAAGATGAAGTTTCAATTCTGAACATCTATGCCCAAAACACAAGGGCACCCACATATGTAAAAGAAACATTACTTAAGCTTAAATCACATATAAAACCCCACACATTAATAGTGGCAGATTTCAACACCAGACTCTCGCCACTGGACAGATGTGCCAAATTGAAACTTAACAATGTAACTGATGTTATGAATCAAATGGGCTTAATCAATATCTACAGAACATTCCATCCTAACAAAAAAGATTATACCTTCTTGTCAGCACCCCATGGAACTTTCTGTAAAATCGACCACATACTTGACCACAAAGCAAATCTCAACAGATACAAAACAATTGGAATAACCTCCTGTGTTCTATCAGACCACCATGGTTTAAAGTTAGATTTCAACAACAACAACAAAAACTACAGAAATCCTACAATCTCAGGGAAACTGAATAATGCTCAACTGAATCACCAATGGGTTAAGGAAGAAATAAAGAAAGAAATTAAAGACTTCCTAGAGATCAATGAAAATGAATATACCACATAACCAAACTTATGGGACACTACAAAAGCAGTGCTAAGAGGAATATTCATAGCACTAAATGCCCACCCACATAAAAAAGTTAGAGAAATCTCACACTAGTGACTTAACAGCACACCTGAAAGCTCTAGAACAAGAAGAAGCAAAGTCTCCCAGGAAGAATAGATGCCAGAAAATAATCAAATTGAAAGCTGATATCAATAAAATAGAAACAAAGAGAACAATACAAAAATTAATGAAACAAAGATGGTTCTTTGAGAAAAAGCACAAGATATACAAGCCCTTATCCAAACTAAGCGAAAGGCAGGGAGCATTCAAATTAACAAAATCAGAAATGAAAAGGGGGACATAACAACTAACATTGAGGAAATCCAGAAAATCATCAGGTCATACTTCAAAAACCTGTACTCCACAAAACGGGAAAATCTAAAAGAAATGAATAATTTTCTGGATAGATACCACATACCTAAGTTAAAACAAGACCAGATAAAATATTTAAATAGTCCAATAATGGCTAAGGAAATAGAATCAGTCATTAAAAGTCTCCCAACCATAAAAAAGACCAGGACCAGATGGTTTCAGCAAAGAATTCTACCAGATCTTCAAAGAAGAGTGAATACTGATACTCTTTAAATTGTTCTACACAATGGAAACAGAAGGAACATTACCAAACCCCTTTTATGAGGCTACAATTACCATAATTCCTAAGCCAAACAAAGATGCTACAAAGAAACACAACTACAGGCCGATCTCCCTCATGAACATTGATGCAAAAATACTCAATAAAATACTGGCAAACAGACTCCAAGAACACATCAAAACAATTATCCACCATAATCAAGTAGGCTTCATCCCAGGGATGCAAGGGTGGTTCAATATAAGAAAGTCTGTCAATGTAATACACCATATAAACAAATTGAAAGAAAAAAAAACACATGATCATCTCACTAGATGCTGAAAAGGCATTTGACAGATTCCAATACCCCTTCATGATAAAGGTCTTGGAGAAATCAGGAATACAGGGCACATACCTACACATAATAAAGGAAATTTACAGCAAGCCAACAGACAATAGCAAATTAAATGGAGAGAAACTGAAGGTGACTCCACTAAAATCAGGAACAAGGCAAGGCTGTCTGCTCTCCCCTTACTTATTCAATATAGTTCTTGAAGTTCTAGCCAGAGCAATAAGACAACATAAGAAGATCAAGAAGATACAAATTGGAAAGGAAGAAGTCAAAGTGCTGTGGGATGTTCTGTATGTCAAATGTGTTGCTCTGATTGGTTAAAATAAATAAAGTGCTGATTGGCCAGTAGCCAGGCAGGAAGGATAGGGCAGGCGGGACAAGGAAGAGGAGAATGCTGGGAACAGGAAGGCTGAGGAGAGGGATACTGCGAGCCGCCGCCATGACAAGATGTAAGGTACTGGTAAGCCACGAGCCACATGACAAAGTATAGATGAATAGAAATGGGTTAATTTAAGATAAAAGAAGTAGATAACAAGAAGCTTGCCACGGCCATACAGTTTGTAAACAATATAAGTTTCTCTGTATTTACTTGGTTGGGCCTGAGTGTCTAAGGGCCTGGTGGATGAGAGAGAATTGTCCTGACTGTGGGCCAGGTAGGAAAAATCTAACTACATCAAACTATCCCTATTTGCAGATGACATGATAGTATACATGAGTGACCCTAAAAATTCGACCAAAGAACTCATACAGCTTAGAAACACCTTCAGAAATGTAGCAGGATACAAGATTAACTCAAAAAAAGTCAGTAGTCCTCCTATATACAATTGACAAACAGGCTGAGAAAGAAATCAGAAATACATCACCCTTTACAATAGCCACAAATGATATAAAATACCTTGGGGTAACTCTAACTAAGCAAGTGAAGGACCTATATGATAAGAACTTAAATCCCTGAAAAAAGAAATTGAAGAAGATGTCAGGAAATGGAAAGATCTCCTATGCTCATGGATAGGAAGGATTAACATAGTAAAAATGGCAATCTTAGCAAAAGCAATCTAGAGATTCAGTGCAATCCCCATCAAAATACCAATACAATTCTTCACAGACATGGAAAGAACAACACTCAGTTTCATATGGAAAAACAAAAACCCAGAATAGCCAAAAGAATGCTGTACAATAAAACAACCTCTGGAGGCATCACAATCCCTGACCTCAAACTCTACTATAGAGCTACAGTAATAAAAACAGCTTGGTACTGGCATAAAAACCAACATGTGGACCAATGGAATAGAATTGAAGTCCCTGACATTAATCCGCACAACTATGAACATACAATTTTTGACAAAGTATCCAAAACTGTACAATGGAAAAAAGAAAGCATCTTCAACAAATGGTGCTGGCATAACTGGATGTCAATGTATAGAAGGCTGTAAATAGATCCATATCTGTCACTGTGCACAAAACCTAAGTTCAAGTGGATCAAAGAACTCAACATAAATCCAATTACTCTGAAACTGATAGAAGAGAAAGTAGAAAGAAGTCTTGAATACATTGGCATAGGAGATCACTTCCTAAATATAACACCAGTAGCACAGACACTGAGGGAAACAATCAATCAATGGGACCTCTTGAAACTGAGAAGCTTTTGTAGAGTAAAGGACATGGTCTGTAAGACAAAGCAATAGTCTACAGAATGGGAAACGATCTTCACCAACCCCACATCTGACAGAGGGCCAGAACCTGGAGTCAAGCTGGGTAGGTCTTCCCTAGAATGGATGGTGCCCAGGGATGGGACCTAGGGGCAGGCCTCTCTGGGTTGACCCCAGGTACTCACCTCTGGTCCAGATGGGAGTTCTGGGCCAGATGGGAACTAGGGGCTGGTCTCTGAGTCTCAGGAAGTGGTGGGGGTCTCAGGCCAATGGGTGCTGGTGCTGGGAGGGGGGTCCTTGCCTCATGGCCAGAACCTGGGACCTAGTTGTGCAGGTCTTCCTTGGAATAGCTGGTGCCCAGGGATGGGACTTAGGGGCAAGCCTCTCTGGGTATGACCCCAGGCACTCACCTCTTGTCCAAATGGGAGCTCCAGGGTGGAATGGGAGCTGGAGGCTGGTCTCTAAGTCTCAGGAAGTGGCTGGGGTCTCGGGCAGATGGGTGTGGGGGACAGGGTGTGGAGATTACAGGGTCTGCTGGGGGTCTTGGGGAAGGGTAACCTTCCCAGTGGGGGTGGGTCGTGGTCCTGCTCGATGGCCAGAACCTAGGGCCAACTTGTGCAGGTCTTCCTGGAATGGCTGGTGCCCAGGGATTGGACCTAGGGGCAGGCCTCTCTGGGTATGAGCCTAGGAACTCACCTCTGGTCCAGATGGGAATTTAGGGCCCAGCTTGTATCTTAAGTATAAGTAACTTATAACATTTCTGGACGTGGTTGGCTATTATGTAATATTCTTGAGATTTTTTCCTATATAATTGATGTTAAGTACAAACACAATTGATTTTGGATTATTGCTGTATCATAGAACAATTGCCAAATTCACTTATTATTCCTATAATTTCTTTCTCTGTGTTATTTGATATGTTGCCTTAATATAAGAATACTTTTGATTATTACTTTCTTGCCTTGTTTCACTAGCTGGCACTTCTAGGATGGTACTGAACGACAGTGGTAACAGTAGACTTTTATTTTTTATTTTTTAGCTTTTGAGGCAGGGTTTCTCTTTGCAGCTCTGGCTGTCCTGGAACTCCCTCTGTCAACCAAGCTGACACAGCAGATTCTTTTAAGTTGCTACAGATCAGTGGGTGAAACATTCAGACTTTCACCATTAAGTGTGAAGTGGATTGAAGGACTTTGTATAATCCTGTTTCATGGAGTGGAAGAAGTTTATATCCACCTGTAGTGTTGAACTTTTGTTATAGAAGAATATTGGAAGAGTCTATGAGCACAAAATGCATTTCTGGAAGCCAGGTGTGGTAGTGTATGCCTTTAATCACAGCACTCAAGAGGCAGAGGCAGGAGAATTTCTGTGAGTTCATGGCCATCCTAGTCTACATAGTGAGTTCCAGGAAAGCCAGGGCTACATAGTGACACCCTGTCATAAAGCAAAACAAAACAACATCAATAAAATCTCTCTGTCTGTCTGTCTGTCTATCTGTATCTCTGTCTCTGTCTCTGTCTCTCTCTCTCTCTCTGTATGTGTGTGTGTGCATGTGCATGTGTATTCATTCCATTTACTCAATGTTCACAGATATATGTGATTGAAGAACATTCCTAGTAGAGGAATAGAATTATTTTTTCCTCATGTCCTTATATAGAAAATTAAGATAAAAATAATTTCTATACAATTGCATTATTTCTTGAAATATCAAATCAGTATTTTATAGCATCCATAGCTTTTTAAAAACTCACCTTCAAATCATCCAATTGCTCATATTGTTGACAGAAGTAAATGAGGAACTGACCTGAGCTGATACTTTGCCAAGGCCAGTTGCTGTCTGTCACTAATGCATTTTTGTTTGTACAGTTTTGAAGGATGCTGTAGGGCTGTCCTATCTGTTCTCATGGATCTTCCAAGGGTGACTTTCATTTAAAATGAGACAGTCATAGAGAGATGTGAAGCTATACCAGGTGTGGGTTACCTCTACCCACAGGAATTACAGAAAATTTAAATAAAGGATTATTGAGCATCTAGTAATGTTCAGTCATTTAATAAACAGTAATATTTGTTAAGTAAATAATGCTTGTTTAATTTAATCAACTTTCTAGAATTATGAGGATTATCATAACTTTAATATGATAAATATCCTTTCTACTTCAATTCTAGGCTTTTGGTCCAGTGGGATTTATGAAAAAGGCCATCACCATATCTGAGGATGAAGAATGGAAGAGACTTCGAACACTGCTGTCTCCAACTTTCACCAGTGGAAAACTCAAGGAGGTGATGAGGGAGAGTGCATTTACTTATGGAATGAATCTGGGGGCAGGTAGAAAACAAGCCCACAGTCCCTTTCCAAGGGTTGGTCCTCTGAGTTACAATTCTTATAAGATGGTCTTCTGTCTTCATGCCCAGAGGACCCATTATAAAACCCACTGTACCATCCCACTCATTGCTTCATGCCTGGGTCTGGCTTGTCTTTCTGGTACCCGAGTTTCCACACTTAGCTACGGATGCTGTGCTTTGTGCTTAGATGTTCCCCATCATTGGACAGTATGGGGATATGTTAGTGAAACACTTGAGACGAGAAGAAGAGAGAGGGAAGCCCGTCATCATGAAAGAGTAAGTGGTGGTGCAGTTGATGGGACTGTAAGTACCTTAGTGTCTCTTCACCTCTAGGAAAAAGACATCTGCAAACCGACACCAGGAAAAGGCCCCATGTGTGAGTATGATAGGAGCCTAGATCCCTCTGATGGTTCAGCATGTGATTCTGACTGTGTGGCTCCCTACCTGGGTAGCTCAGAACTATGAGCTGCCTCAGACATAGATTTTGATTCCCATGTCTCTCTCTACTCAGCATCCTTGGAGCTTATAGCATGGATGTTATCATTGGCACATCATTTGGAGTGACTGTTGATTCCCTCAACAACCCAGAGGATCCCTTTGTGCAGAAAGCCAAAAAGATCTTAAAGTTTTCCCTCTTTGATCCATTTCTTCTCTCTATAGGTATGTGCACTATTTCTCCTTTCTTTATATTCCTCCCTCCTACACACCAGTCAAAATAATACAGTAATTGAGATGTAGTTCACATGTAAATATTCAAATACTTAAAATGTATAATTCAACTTTTGTTCACCAAAGGCACGTTCACCCATCACCATTGTCAACACGGAAATGTGTTTTCTAAAAAAAACTACACGGGTGGTGGGGGGAACTACACCTTTTCATTCTCAACTCCCATTTCTTCTCACCATAAGAAATGTCCAGTTATCTGTCTGTTCCTGCAAATCTGCCTATTCTTGACATAGCATTAAAATACAATACAAGTATTTTATAGAGTATATGGAATTTGGCAACTAGTTTCTTTCACTTAACATCATACTTTCAACAGAACAATCTGTTGCCACTCCCATGTTCCATCATTATCTGAAACAGCTGATGACTGAACATTGGTTTTCATGCTTTCTGAGTAGGAAATTCATGTGGAATTGGTGAATTATAGAGGAATTCTGTTTGACTTGTTGGGCAACTTAAAATCTTTTTCAGGATTTATTTGTTTGTTTGTTTTGCTGCCGTTAGTTCACGGGGCTCCATTTTCTCCACATCCCATATGAGACTTTATTTTTTTCTTCATAATTTTCTTATTATTCCCACCTTAGGATACATTTAGGAGTCTAACATTATGGGGGATTACTTATATTTTTTAAGACTTTTATCTATGAGTACTATATTTGCATTATTTCCATCCCTTCTTTCCCCCCCACCCCTGCCACTCTGCTCATGTCCTTCTTAATCCATGATTCTTCTCCTATGACTATAATGGTTTTACACACACACACACACACACACACACACACACACACACACACACACACATGCTTCTAGTCTACTGAGTCCATTTAGTGTTGCTCTTACATCCATGTTTATGGCCAACTACTTGGGGTTGGATCACCTATCATGGCCTCATCTTTGGAGAAAACTGACTCTTTCTCTCAATAGTCATTAATTTCCTGTGACTCTTCATCTAGAGGTAAGAACTTGTGGGATTTCCCCATCCACTTTGGCATGTCAACCATTGTTATCATTACACAGATCTTGTCTGGACAACCATATCATTGAGATTTCTTAAGTCCAGTTTCCTTGCCATGTCTAGAAGATGTAGACTCACAGCAGGCTTTCTTATCTTCTTGTATTTACAACACTCCTCCTCGTCCATGATTTTCCCTGAGCCTTAAGTGTAGAGGTTGCATTGTAGGCATATCCATTGATGCCGGGCAGTCCATAGTCACTTATTCTCTGTACTTATTTTTTTCTCTGTAGTTCTGTTTCCATTCCTTACTCCAATATATGAGTTGTTAAATCTCTCCATTTTTCCAAGACAATCAGTGAACTTTTTCAAAAAATTTGTAACAAGGATGAAGAAAAATCGTCTTGATTCAAACCAGAAGGTAAAATGTGATGCTGCTTTCTTGGTGCTCAAGGTTTGGTTATGATGCTCAGAGTTTGGTCATGATGTTCAGGGTTTAATCATGATGCTCAGGGTGTGTTCATGTGTCAGTTTGTGAGTGTGTGATTTATGTTCTCTTAAAAATGAATAGAGAAAACTATGCTTAGAGCAAGATAATGTTAACATTTTTGGGAGAAGAAGAAGAAGAAGAAAGAAGTTGGATGATGCGCTATGGGAATAATAGAGAAACAGTTTCACATTTGACAAAAGGAGCGAAAGTTATTATTCCCTGAGCTAAGTGCCAATCAAGTAAAAACATTGCCACCACCCTTAATTGAAAAAGAGTCAAAAAAACAACAGCAACAGAGTTTGTACTTACAAATTATACCTACTACTACAATTCTGTCCCTAAAATTTATATCATCATGACCAGCCACACTAGGGGAAGCCCATGAATTGTGGACTAGTGGCTGTGGGGCACCCATGGGACTGGACTAGGCTTCTGGGTACAGAAGACGGTTGTTTGGCTCAAACTGTTTGTGGGGCATCTAGGCAGGAGGATCTGGATCTGTCCCTGGTCTATGGGCAGGCTTCTGGAACCTGGTGCGTGTGGTGTGACACCTTGCACAGCCTTGGTGCAGTGGGAAGGGGCTTGGACCTGCCTAGGCTCAGTGTGCTGGGCTCTGCTGACTCCCCATTGTTTGATCTCAATTTGGGGGATGTGGGGATGTGGGGTGTCTTGGGAAAGAGGGTTGGGGATGGGAGGAGGGAGAAGGGGGATCTGTGGATAGGATGTGGAGTGAGTAGAAAATTTCTTAATAATGAAAAATGAAAAAAATCTTAAAAAAACAAAACAAAACAGTTTATATCATCAAAAGAATGGTTTCAGTTTTAAGCTTATTTTCTCCAATAGAATGGCCACACCTGGTGGAGACTGGCCCATGTTTCAATTTGAGTACTTCTTGCTTTGTGTGTGGGAACTTTCTCGACAGTGAGGTCACCAGCCACTCATCCAAAAGGTGAACAATCAGAGATTTCAGGCTGCTAGCCTCGCTCTGCTATCTGTAGCCAGGAGGCCACAAAAATTCTGTCTGCAGATCAGGGAGAAAGGCACCTGTGGCAACACTTAGAATTTTGTAGTGCCTGGAGTGTGGAGTATCAGGGGTTGCTCACACAAAACTTGGAAGTGAGTACTAGAGATAGAGTCAATCAAGGAGGCTGTTGGTTAAGTATTGTGGTAAGAGAACAGAGAGAATTGGAGTTCAGGACTTTTCTGAGCAAGCATGATGAGAGAAGGAGCGAACAGCTCTTTGGCCAGGATCTGCTCAGAAGCCAAAGAAACTTAGATCAGGGGAACAAAGACCCAAAACGACATTTCTCCCAAGGAAATGTCTTGTTCCCCTAGGCTTGCTAATAGAGGCTTTATTTTTCCTTTATTTTTATTTTAAGTATATGGGTGCTTTGCCCCTGTATGCCTATGTACCACATGTGTGCAACGCCTGAAGACATGTGCAGAGGGCATCAGATCCCCAGAACTGGAGTTCCAAGTGATTGTGATTCACCTTATCAGTGCTAGGGACTGAACCCAGGTCCTCTGCAAGAGCATTCAGTGCTCTTAACCACAGAGCAATTTCTTCAGCCCCATACATGCTTTTATTCATTGATGGCTCAAGTCACACTTGTGGACTTCAGGTGGACATATTCTCAGAAGGGAAGTGAAGTTCTGAACCCCAGTTTTAAGTCTGGCCTCTCAGCTAGATGACCATCATTGACTTTCCTCTTTCTTCTTCCAGACCAGAGTGGATTTTCTTCAGCTGATGATGAATACTCAGAACTCCAAAGGCAAAGAGTCCCCAAAAGGTAGGACACATCACCAGGTGTGGATCAAGAAGCTCAGAGCTCAGAGCGTGTCAGGACATGTTGCATGGGGGGTGGTCCAGGATGGAAACCTCTGCCAAATTTCAGAAAGACATGCACATGGATGATATCTACGGTGTCCACGGGAGCTTATAGAAGTACATTGGGGTAATTGGACCAGAGCCTGTAGGGCAGCCACAGAGTCCTCAGTGGTGCTGGGTCATCTGTGTCAAAGCAGATTCAGTTTCTCAGTACCTTCTGATCCCATTGATTCTGAATCTCTGCCTGGGAATTTGCATCTGGTCCCTAATCAGGAAGCACGCTGTCAAGCAGTGGGGATGGTCCCAGGGAGTGAGTGGTAGAATTGTATTCAACAACTCCATCTGCAATTTACTTTTCTCTGTGTAAATTGCATCAGGGAAACTATGTACCCAGCTTTTCTTCATCTTTTATCTTTTTTTGTTTGTTTGTTTGTTTGTTTTTGGAGCTGAGGATCGAACCCAGGGCCTTGTGCTTGCTAGGCAAGCACTCTACCACTGAGCTAAATCCCCAACCCCCATCTTTTATCTTTAAAAAAAATATTTATTTATTTATTTTGTATACAGTGTTCTGTTTGCATGTGTGCCTGCACATCAGAATAGGGTACTAGATCTCATTATAGATGGTTGTGAGCCACCATGTGGTTGGTGGGATTTGAACTCAGCACCTCTGGAAGAACAACCAGTGCTCTTAACCTCTGAGCCATCTCTCCAGCCCCTTCTTTATCTTTTAACCATGTGTTTTATATCATCTGTGGATGCTTTGTGATGAAAACTACTATTACTGTTATAGCTACAGAATTATGGTCTTCTTACTATTACTCTATACTTACCAGTCATCACCCAATGTACAGGAATGTCCTTCTTTATCATCTAAAACATTTTATTTCTATTATTAATTATTTAAATTTTGTTCAGTTGCTTCTATCCTGTGATCTCATGCATTCCCTGTTGCTCTCGACTTTTACCACTAGCTGCTTTGCATTCAATTGTCTTATGCATGTCCACTCATGGCCTTTTTGTGTGACATGGTGGGTCCTTTCTGTTCATTTTCATTTCTCTCTTTTCTCTCCTCTCTCCTCTCTCCTCTCCTCTCCTCTCCTTTCTCCCCACGTCTCTCTCACAAAGACCAGAGGAGAATGTTGGTATTCAGCTCTGTTGCTCTCTGTCTTATTATTCAGTTATTATTTGAGGCAGGTTCTCTAGATAAATGTGGATCTAGTCTTGCAGCCAGAAAGCCCTAGTGAGCCTCTTGTCTCCATTCCCCTACCTGATGAGGTTACAAGAATGTGTAGCCACACCTATTTTTGTGGGTTCTGAGGATTTGAACTCAGGACCTCCCCATTGGAACAAAAGGAGCTCTTACTCACTGAATATCTCTCCAGACCCCATTCATTTAAATTATTATTATTAATAATATTGTTAATCATTTTTTGGTGGTGAATGTTCACACCAGCTATGGTATGCATGTCACAAGATAACTTTGAAGAGTCAGGGTTCTCTGTCCACCTTTACATGGGTCTAGGAATCAAATCCAATCCACCTGGCTTGCTCAGCAAGTATGTTTATCCACTGATCCATCTTATCATCCCTTATTAATTTTAAATTCCTATAAGAGACATTAATCTGTAGAGCAATTTCTGGTCATAGAAGAACTGAGAGAAAGTGTAGAGATCGCCAATATACTCCTGTGCATGAGTACATGTAACCCCCACTCCCACCATCCACACCCCTGCCCTGCAGAGTGGTGCATGTGTTATAAGATGGACTTACACTGAGATTGTTTATGTAAGGTTGAATCCTGGTCTCTATTCTATGAGTTTTGGTCAGTGAATAGTGGTACCCATCATCCTCCACTAGAAAAACATCCAGAAGATTATTTGTCTTCATACTGATAATTTTTGGTGGTCAGTGAGTAGTGGTACCCATCATCCTCCACTAGAAAAACATCCAGAAGATTCTTTGTCTTCACACTGATAATTTTTGGAGCATATTCTTGCTTTCTAGTAAAAGATATTCCAAGTGTCTCTCTATTTCTCTATGATTCCCTAGAAATGGCCACTTCTCAAAGAAATCTTGGCTATAAATGGAGTTTCCTTGTCCTGACTTCCCAGTCCCAAATTACTGATTCAGAAGCTGAATAAGAATACAAATGCTTGGCCAATATCTCAGGCTTATTACTACCTAGCTCCTACATTTTAAATTAACCCATATTCAACATTTACACTCTGCCATGTGGTGGTACCCTTATTACCACGGTATGTTCATCCTTCTCCCTCTATGTCTGGTTGGACACTCTCTGACCCCATCTTGTTCTTTCCAGCCTTCTCTGTATTTGGCTCTCTCACCTATACTTCCTGCCTGGCTACCAGCCAATGAGAGTAATACATGTTCATAGTGTACAGGAGGATTATTCCTCAGCACTTGGCTACTCTTAGTGATAGCTGGAATCCCAAAACAGGTCTAATGTGAATATTGCTATTGTTCCTTTCAATGGATAAAGCCAAAAAACCTTAAATATTATGGTGCTCATCCGTGTGCAGGGATATAAACAGGCTTGTTCTATCTATCCTTCACTTTTCTCCAAATAAAATGTTAAGACAAATGACCTATGTATTTGACCTGAATACCATCATTCCACAGGATTCAATATCAGGCTGCTAGTGATTTGACAGCTACATTGTGGAAGCCCTGGTAGTTAACAGTGGGTGGGCCTACTGTAGCACATCATTGTGAACACATCTGGCTTGTCATCTTTATCTTCTATCTAACTATTGACCCATGCGTCTCTGGCCTGACACAATGTCCTGTGATTAAGAAAGCACTGTTTCCCTATAGTAGTCACTAAGGCCACCACTAGACCCATGTGGTTATTAAAGACTTATCATATATTTAGCACCAATGATCAACTGTAATTTGTTTAATGAGTGAAAAAATACAGAGATCTGATCATGGATATAGGCTACTATAGCAGACGAGAAAACTCTGGATTTGTGATGTCATTCAATTCAGTGGCATGATATTTGTTCTTACTAGAAGAAATAATTTGATAGCTGTCTTTTCTTTTCAGATGAAATTTGTTATGGGTAAATCAGCATTGTATAACTTTCTCAAACCCACTTCATAATGTTTTCATTTTGGATTAGATACCATGTCTATTTCAAGGTTCCCAAAATCTAAAAGAATGAATCCTATTTTTAAATTTTTTTGTTTTTGTTTTTAGTTTTTTTATTAAGAGACTTTTCATTCATTTTACAGATCAACCAGAGATTCCCCTATCCTCCCTCCTCACATCCCCCAGCCTTTCCCCCCAACCCCCCCCAAATTCTCACCTCCTCCAAGGCAAGTTCTCCCTTGGGGAGTCAGCACATCCTGGTACATTCAGGTGAGGCAAATCAAAGCCCCTCCTCCCTGCACCAAGGCTGTGCAAAGTGTCTCAGCATAGACACTAGGTTCCAAAAAGCCAGCTCATGCCCTAAGGACAGGTTGCAGTCCCACTGCCTGGGTCCGCCCAGAGGGCCTGGTCCAGTACCATGGAGGCTCCTCAGCCATTGGTCCACAGTTCATGTGTTTCCACTAGTTTGGCTAGTGGCTCTGTACTTTTTCCAATCATGGTTTCGATATCTCTTGCTCATAGAATCCCTCAAGTCTCTCGTCAACTGGACTCCAGAGCTCTGCCTGGGACCCAGCTGTGGATCTCTGCATCTGCTTCCACCAGTCACTGGATCAGGATTCCATCATGACAGGATATTTCTATCACCAGAGTAGGTCTGCTCAAGCTCACTCTCATCCACTGCCAGTAGTCTATGGAGAAGTCATCTTTGTAGATTCCTGGGGGACCTCCCTAGCACTCGGCTTCTTCCTATTCCAATGGGGTTTTCATTTATCATGTTATCTCTTTCCTCGTTCTACGACTCTATTCCTGATCCAGCTAGGACCTCCTGATCCCCTAAGCATTCTTTCCCCTGACCCTTGCCCTCCATTACTCTCTGACCCCAGTTTCCTCATGTAAATCTCGTCCATTTCTCTATTGTTGGGTGATCCTTGTGTCTTTCTTAGGGTCCTCTTTACTAGGTAGCCTCCCTGAGGTTGTGAGTTTCAGTCTGGTTATCCTTTGCTTTAAGTCTAGTATCCACTTATCAGTGAGTATATACTCATGTTTGTCTTTCTGAGTCTGGGTTACCTCACTCAGGGTTATTTTTTTCTAGATCCATCCATTTGCATGCAAACTTCATGATGTCATTGTTTTTCTCTGTTGAGTATTACTCCATTGTGTATATGTACCACATTTTCTTTATCCATTCTTCAGTTGAGGGTCACCTAGGTTGTTTCCAGGGTCTAGCAATTACAAATAATGCTGCTATGGACATAGCTGAGCATGTGTCCTTGTGGTAAGATTGAGCATTCCTTGGGTATATGCCAAGAGTGGTATATCTAGGACTTGAGGGATTTGGATTCCCAATTTTCTAAGAAAGCGCCATATTGATTTGCAAAGTGGCTATATAAGTTTGCATTCTCACCAACAGTGGAGGAGTGTACCTTTTGCTCCACATCCTGTCCAACAAAAGATGTCTTCAGTGTTTTTGATCTTAGCCATTCTGACAGTGGGAGATAGTATCTCAGAGGTGTTTTAATTTGCATTTCCCTAATGATTAAGGATGTTGAGCAATTCATTAAATGTCTTTTAGCCATTTGAGCTTTCTCTGATGAGAATTCTCTGATTAGTTCTATAGCCCATTTCTTAATTGTACTGTTGGGCATTTTGATGTCTAATTTCTGGAGTTCTGTAAATATTCTGGATATCAGCCCTCTGTCAGATGTGGGGTTGGTGAAGACCTTTTCCCATTCTGTAAGCTGTCACTTTGTATTGTTGACCGTGTCCTTTGCTCTACAAAAGCTTCTCAGTTTCAAGAGGTCCCATTGATCGATTGTTTCTCTCAGTGTCTGTGCTACTGGTGTTATATTTAGGAAGTGATCTCCTATGCCAATGCATTCAAGACTACTTCCTTCTTTCTCTTCTATCAAGTTTGGTATAACTGGATTTATGTTGAGGTCTTTGATCTACTTAGACTTAAGTTTTGTGCACAGTGATAGATATGGATCTGTTTGCAGCCTTCTACACATTGACATCCAGTTATGCCAGCACCATTTATTGAAGATGCTTTCTTTTTTTCATTTGTGCAGTTTTGGCTTCTTTGTCAAAAATTATATGTTCATAGGTGTGTGGATTAATGTCAGGATCTTCAGTTCGATTCCAATTGGTCCACATGTCAGTTTTTATGCCAGTATCAAGCTGTTCTTTATTACCGTAGCTCTATAGTAGAGCTTGATGTCAGGGATTGTGATGCCTCCAGAGGTTGTTTTATTGTACAGGACTCTTTTGGCTGTTCTGGGTTTTTTGTTTTCCATATGAGTTTGATTATTATTCTTTCGAGGTCTGTGAAGAATTGTGTTGGTATTTTGATGTGGTTTATTTCTTTCAGTTTGTTTATTTGGTGAATTACATTGACAGGCTTTCTTATATTGAACCACCCTTGCATCCCTGGGATGAAGCCTACTTGATCATGGTGGATAATGGTTTTGATGTGTTCTTGGAGTCTGTTTGCCAGTATTTTATTATGAATTTTTGCATCAATGTTCATGAAGGTTATTTGTCTGTAGTTCTCTATCTTTGTTTGACTTGGGAATCAGAGTAAATATAGCCTCATAGAAGGAATTTGGTAATGTTCCTTCTGTTTCTATTGTGTGGAACAATTTAAAGTGTTTTGTTATTGACTCTTCGTTTTTTTTTTTTTTTACTTTTTCTTATTTTCATCTTTATTTTATAGTTTAATTTAATTTTACATATCAGCCACAGATTCCCCTCTCCTCTCCCTTCCTCCCCCAAACCACCACTCATTCCCTTCTCCTCCAGGGCAAGGACTCCCTTGGGGATTCAGCTCAGCCTGGTAGATTCAGTAGTGTTAGGTCCAGTCCCTTCCTCCCTTTACCAGGCTGAGCAAAATGTCCCTACATAGGCACTAGGCTCCAAAAAGCCAGCTCATGCACTAAGGGCACATCCCAGTCCTGCCTGGGGAGGCTACCTAGTAAAGAGGACTCCAAGAAAGACACAGGGACTGCCCAACAACACAGAAAAGGATAAGATCCACACAAGTAAACTGGATGTGAGGGGGAGCAACGAAGGGCAAGGATCAAGAGAAAGAGACCTCAGGAAGCAGGAGATCCCAGCTGCATCAAGAATAGAGAGGGAGAACAAGGAAAGAGAGACCATGATAACTCTTCTTTTAAGATCTGGTAATATTCTGCAATGAAATCATCTGCTCCTGGGATTTTTTTTTTTGGTTGGGAGACATTTAATAGTGTTTCTATTTCCTTAGGGGCTATTGGAGTATTTAAATAGTTTATCTGGTCTTGATTTAACTTAGGTATGTGGTACCTATCCAGAAAATCATCCATTTCTTTTAGATTTTCCAGTTTTGTGGAGTACAGGTTTCTGAAGAATGACTTGATGATTTTCTGGATATCATCATTGTTAGTTGTTATGTCCCCCTTTTCATTTCTGATTTCGCTCATTTGGATGTTCTCTCTCTCTCTCTGCCTTTTGGTTAGTCTGGATAAGGGTTTGTCTATCTTGTTTATTTTCTCAAAGAACCAACTCTTAGTTTTGTTGATTCTTTGTATTGTTCTCTTTATTTCTATTGTATTAATTTCAGCTCTTAATTTCATTAATTCCTGGTGTCTATTCCTCCTAGGTGACTTTGCTTCTTCTTGTTCTAGAGCCTTCATGTGTGCTGCAGATGTATCCAGCTTGTTAAATAAGAAACACAGAACCGATTGCAGAGTTAAAAACCATGAGGTCAGAGCAAGAGCGGAAAACCTTACCCTTCATTGCTTCTGCTGTTCTTCCTCCCTTTCTGCAGTTGCGTGTAGCTCCTGCAGTGTGCTGTCAAGTCACTAGTGTGAGATTTCTCCAACTTCTTTATGTGGGCAGTTTGTGCTATGAATTTTCCTCTTAGCACTACTTTCATAGTGTTCTATAAGTTTGGGTATGTAGTACACTCATTTTCAATGATCTCTAGAAAGTCTTTAATTTCTTTCTTTATTTCTTCCTTGACTCCTTGGTGATTCAGTTGAACATTATTTAATCTTCCATGAGATTGTAGACTTTCTGTAATTTTTGTTGTTAAAATCTAACTTTAAACCATGGTGGTCTGATAGAATACAGGAGGTTTTTCTAACTTTTTTGTATCTGTCAACTTGTTTTGTGACAATTTTAGAGAAGGTTCCATAGTGTGCTGAGAGGAAGGTATGTTCTTTTGTGTTAGGGTGGATTGTTCTCCAGATATTGATTAAATCCACTTGAGTCATAACATCAGTTAAGCCCCTTATTTTCTGTTGTTTCTGGTAGATCTGTCCAGTGGTGAGAGTGGGGTATTGGAGTCTCCCAGTATTAATGTGTGGAGTTTTATGTGTGATTTAAGCTTTAGTAATGTTTCCTTTACATATGCGGGTGCCCTTGTGTTTGGGGCATAAATGTTCAGAATTGAAACTTCATCTTAGTTGATCTTTCCTGTGATGAGTATGCAATGTCCTTCTTGATCTCTTTTGATTGATTTTAGTTTGAAGTCTATTTTTTTGCATATTAAGATGGGTACACCAGTTTGGTTCTTAAGGCCATTTGATTGGAAAGACTTTTCCCATCCTTTTATTCTGAGGTAGTGTTTATCTTTGAAGTTGAATTGTGTTTCTTTTATGCAGCAGAAAGATGGGTCCTACTTTCATATCCAGTCTATTAGCCTGTGTCTTTTTTAAAGGTGAATTATGTCCATTGATATTAAGGGACACTAATGACTAGTGATTGTTCATTCCTGTTTGCTGTGGATATCACTCTGTGTAAATAAAATGCTGATTGGCCAGTAGCCAGGCAGGAAGTATGGTGGGAGAAGCAGAGAAGAGAATTCTGGGAACAGGAAGGGGAAGCAGAGAGATTGCAAGCCACCACCATGAGAAGCGAGATGTAAGGTACTGGTAAGCCGCAAGCCACATCGCAAAGTATAGATTAATAAAAATGGGCTAAATATAAGAGTAAGAACTAGACAACGGTAGGCCTGAGCTAATGGCCAAGCTGTTTAAATAATATAAATGTCTGTGTATTTATTTCATAAGTGTGCTGTCTAACAGGGCTTGGTGGGGGCTGGAGAGAAGGTCTCCAACTACACCTGTTCTCTTTTGGTGGTAGTGTATGTGTATTTTTCTTTGGGATTTACTGCAGTGAGTTTATCTATTGCCTGTGTTTTTGTGGGTGTATCTGACTTCCTTAGGTGGGAATTTCCTTCTCGTGCTTTCTGTAGGGCTGGGTTTGTGGCTAGGTATTGTTTAAATCTGGTTTAGTTTGGGGATGTCTTGTTCACTCCATCTATGATGATTGAAAGTTTTGCTGAGTATATTAGTCTAAGCTGGCATCCATGGTCTCGTAGTGTCTGCATTACATCTGTCCAATTCCTTCTGGCTTTCAAAGTCACCATTCAGAAGTCATGGTTATTCTGCTGGGTCTGCCTTTATAAGTCACTTGTCATTTTTCCTTAATATTCTTTCTTTATTCTGTATGTTTTGTTGTTTAATTATTATGTGGTAAGGGAAACTTTTTGGGAGGTCTAGTCTGTTTGGTGTTCTATGTGTCTTGTATTTTCATAGATATTTCCTTCTTTAAGTTGGGACAGTTTTCTTCTTTGATCTTATTGAATATATTTTCTGTGCCTTTGAATTGGTATTTTTCTCTTTCTTCTATCCCTATTATTCTTAGGTTTGGCCTTTTCATGGTGTCCCAGATTTCCTGGACATTTTGTTATGACTTTTTTTGCTTTGGTATTTTCTTTAATTGATGAATCTATTTCCTCTATTGTATCCTCTGTACCAGAGATTCTCTCTTCCATCTCTTGTATTCTGTTATTTATGCTTGCATCTGTGTTTCCTGTTCATTTACTCAGATTTTCTATTTCTGGCATTCCCTCTGTTTGTGTCTTCTTCATTGTTTTTGTTTCCCTTTTCAGGTCTTGAACTGTTTCCCTCACATGTTTAATTGCTTTTTCATAGTTTCCTTGAATTTCCTTCAGGGATTTATTGATTTTTTTCAATTTTTTATTTGTCTTTTCCTCTATTTCTTTATTGATTTCTTGCAATTTTTGGGTCTTTTTCTCAATTCTTTTATTGATTTCTTCTATTTTTTTTTGTTCGTCTTTTTCTCTAAAGGAATTGTTCATTTTTTCTTGAAAGGCCTCTAGCATCCTCATGAAACCCTTTTTATGGTTACTTTCTTCTGCTTCTTCTACGTTGTGATGTTCAGGTCTTGCTGTTGGGGGATGGCTAGGTTCTGGGGATGCTATGTTGTTCTTTATGTTGTTGTATGTATTTTTACATTGATGTCTGCCCATCTCCTCCTCTTATAGGTGTAAGAGATGCCTGTGTCTGAGTGAGTTGCTATTGGTCCACTCTGTTGTTGTTGTGGTTGTGTCTTAGGTTCCCTCTGGGTCCAGTCTTAGCTCTTGGTCTAATTGGAACTGGCCGATTCTGCATCTCAGGAAGCTGCTCTTGGCTCAACCCAACCTAGTTAATTCTGTGACTCATGGAGCCTCTCTTGGTCTTATCCAGTTTCTTGGTCCAGTCAGAGCTGACAGATTCTGTGTCTCAGGAAGCCCCTCTTGGTCCAATTAGAGGTGACAAATTCTATGTCTCAGAAATCCACACCTGGTCTAATGAGGGCTGGTGGATTCCTTGTCTTAGGAAGTTACTTTTGGCCCAATGGGAGCTCTTTGTCCAATGAGAGCTGTCTGTCTGGTTTCCTGCCTCAAGAAGTTACTGGGGTCACAGGCAAATGGGTGTTGGGGCAAGGCATGGAATTTGTAGATTGCAGGGTCCTATAGGGGGTTTTGGTGGGGGGGGCTTCCTGCAGGAGTTTTTCCTCCTGGCTGGCTACTGGGGCAGATTTGATGGGGGTTCCCAGGGACTGGCTATGTCCCAGGGCTTGGGTCCTAGGGCCAGGACTCTCTGGGTGTTAGAAGAGTCACTCACCTCTTGATCCAATGAGAGTTGGCTGTTTGGTTTCTGTGCCTCAGAAAGTTCCTGGGGTCTCAGGTGCATGGGTATTGTGGCAGGGTGTGTAGATTGCAGGTTCTGAACCTGCAATTTTCTGATTTTTCCCTGCTGGCCGGCAACTGGGGCCAAGCTGGGTAGGGTTCCCGGGGACTGGCTGTGTACAAGGGCCTAGGTCCTAAGGGCCTTAAATTTTTAAAAATTTATTTTACATACCAACCACAGTTTCCTGTCCCTCTTCTCCTCTCATTCCCTCCCCACATCTCTTCTCTACCCCTCCCCCATCCACTCCTCAGAAAGGGTAAGGCCTCCCATGGGAGTCAACAAGGCATGGCATATCTAGTTGAGGCAGGACTTAGCTCCTCCCCCACTGCATCAAGGCTGAGTGAGGCATCCTACTGTAGGCAGTAGGTATAACAACAATTCTGATGCTGTTCACCTAGCATTTTCCCTGGATTTCACACCTGGTACCCATCTATGTACAGACACAGCCATTTTGTTGCTTTGGTGCTAGGCATAGCTTCTAATCTTCTAGCATTTTCTTTCTCTGTAGTTTATGTGTGTACTGAGATCATATGCTGTGAAGACTGAAACCTCATGTTTCCTGTCACCTGGTCCCTATCAAAGATACATTCCCTTCAATGGAGGTTGTACACACAAATGTCCACACACTGTGCCATTTCAGACACTACTGTTAGAGTTAGTTATTAAGGTTTGGCATTGTGTGTCTTTAATAAGCTCCTAGATGCTGCTGGTTCATGGACCACATTTGAATAGCAGGAGTCTCTCTGTAGCATCATGTTGTTCTTTGAATCCCTTCAAAAGTATTTAAGGATTCCTATTTTATAAAAGATTTATTTCCATTTTATGTGTATAAATGTTTGCATGTATGTATATGCATCACTTGTGTGCTGGTACCTGTGAAGGCCAAAAGAGGAACTGGATGTCCTAGAACTGGAGTTACAGGCAACATTAAACTGCCATGTGGGGAATGGGAACCAAACCTCTGCATGAGCATCAAGTTCTCTTAACCACTGAGCTATCTCTCCAGCTCTCTCAAAGGTCTTTAGATGGAAGATCATTGAATTTTTCACTCTGTGAAACATTGACATAACAAACACTTCAGCATTTTCCACCTATATTTTAATAAAAAAATCACTTAGATTTTTTTCTTGGACAGAGAGCTATTCCATATTTTACTCATAGCTAAGCTGTTTAAATTGGCTATTTATCTTGTCACTGTGACAAAATAATTGACAGAAGCAATTTCAGAAAGAGTTTTTTCCTGACTCACACTTTGATGGTGTGGTTCAGCATGATGGAGTAGTCATGGCAGCAGATGCTTAATGCCACTAGTCTCAGCGCATCCACTGTCAGGAAACAGGAATGCTGGCGATTGGCTCCCTCTTTCCTTTTCATTCAGTTCAGGAAGCAAGCTCATGGAATGGTGCCACAATCAAGATAGATCTTTGATAACTGGCGAGGTGGCTCAGCAGTCATGAACACTTGCTGCTCTTTCAGAGGACCTGAGTTTGTGTGCCATGACCCATGATAGGCAGCTCACAATCACTTGTAACTCAAGCTCCAGGGGATCTGACACCCATTGTTTGGCTTCATTGGTCATGCACGCATGAGTGTGCACACATACTCGCAAATAAAACAGAAGTAAATGTTTAGAAACAAAATGAGTCTTTCCTCAACAAATGACCTAATCAAGATAAACCTTCATGGGCCTATTAGGAAGCAAGATAGTCTAGATAACACCACAGCATTATGCCTGGAAGCTTATATCCTAGGTGACTCTAGATCTGTCAAGTTATCAATCACTGTCAACTACCACAATACTTTTGTTTTCATCCCACACTAAGATAACAGTGTAGGTTAGAGAGAATTCTGTCTCCTGAAATTGCCCAGTTGTGATGATATGAATTTGGCCTAATTTTTGGTCACTAACAATATAGATCTGAGGTTATCTGGAATTAAAATAATTTGACCTTGGGACTGGAAAAATGGCTTACCAGTTAAGAACAATGGCTGCTCTTCCAGAGGACCTGAATCCAATTCACAACACCCACACAGCAGCTCATAGCCATCTGTAATTCCAGTTTCCAAGGATCTGATATCATCTCCTAGTCTCTGTGTATACCAGGGATACATGTGGTACACAGATATACATGCAGATAAAACACCCACACACATAAAAATATATTTTAAAATAATAACTTGACCTTTTTCTGGAATATCAGGTAGGCAGCAGAGTAGAACCCAGTTCCAATGACCCTAGACTGACTTTCTCTGTTCTTTCCTGGACACTGGGAGCACCATTTGAATTTCTATTCATCTCAACTATGATGTTCTGCTTTGATCCTTCTTATTTACAATGTTCTTTTCCTTTTAGCTCTTTCCGATCTAGAAATGGCAGCACAAACCATTATTTTCATTTTCACTGGCTATGATGCTACAAGCACGTCCATTTGCTTCATGATGTATGAACTGGCCACCCACCCTTGATATTCAGAAGAAACTTCAGGATGAGATTGACAGAACTCTGCCCAATAAGATGAGTGGATAGTACCCAGAGGTGGAGAATTCACAAGAACATGTCTCATCAATTGTAATGGGAATTTTTATAGGGAGCCATGCAATGGTTCCTCCACCAGCAAGAGTCTAAAAGAGGAGCAAAGGGAGGGACAGAGGAAATGCATGTGACCTGTAGAAATACATGATCTTTCATACAGTGCTGGCTCTGGTGAGTCTGTATCTATCATAACAGTTACACCAAGTAAGTGACACCAGCAAACCTGTATGACACAAAAGGGTAAGCATCAGTGCCTCAGATGTCTGGACAGTTATCTATGCTGATGTTCTTGGGTGCTGTCTATGCTATCTATGGTACTAGGCTGGCCTTCACTGGTCTCAGCAGGCTGGCCCAACACTACTCTCAATGGTTCTACTGTCCAGTCTGATAGCATGGCATTTATATGTGTGAGTGTGTGTTATGGTTTATAATGGCATTGACAGTGTATCAGACTACTTTCTGTCTAAAGCCCTGAGTGCAGTTAGCATCACTTTCATAATTTCTTTGAATGTCTGTGCCCTCTGCTGACCAGAGCTTGCATTACAGTCAGTGTGCTAGACAAGTTCTATCAGAAAGTCTCTAGATCAAGCCTTTGAGCTGTCTAATATTTCAGCTTCAGCTGTATGGAAATGCACTCAGTGTTGTAAATAGAGGTAAAGAAGCCAAGGGATTAGCCAGTATCTCCAGCTCTGAAGCCAACTTATCATCATCATCATCATCAACACCATCAATAATTATTTTAATTATTCACTCTTCTATGTATATGTGTGTACATGCACGTGCACATGTGTTCGTGTGTGTGTGAATGTATGTGCCCATGCCACAGCATGTGTATGGATGTCAGAGAATAACTTGTAGGAGTCAGCTCTCTCTTTCCACAGTTTGGTTTCTGGAGTTTCAGTTCAGGCCATCAGACTTGGCAGCAAATTCCTTTACCCCCTGATCCATCTCACTAGCCCCCTAAAACAAACTCTAAGTCTCTACAAGATTGTCTTTTTGAGTGTCACCTCAATGACATCCACAATACCCATACTGTCTTCAACTCTTTGCTCAAACTGGGAGGTTTGGGAATGTAAAGTTATCTGGGACTTGTGTGGCTGTTTGGGCAGAACGGTACAGAATGCATCTCCTCCAGAGCTCATCGTCAGGTCCTGAAGCAAAAAACTGGTACACTGATCCAGCTTCCAAGGATGGTAATGAATGTGGCTTTGGGTCATCACTGGAAATTGCTTTGAACATTTTAAATTTATATCCGTTTTAAAGTTAGCACACAAAGCAATGTGTTTCCTGCTGACATTTTTATATACATGCCATTAAATCTGATCTGTGTTCATCCTCCTCCCACTTTGCCCTCCCTCATGCTCCTAACCTCTCTTATCAGGCTTCTTCCTTTTTCCTAAAGAATACACAGAACTGCTTTCACTTCATATATACTTTCCCCTCCTTTCTTCCTGCTCTTCATCACTCCTCCCTCCATCCCTCCACATTCACACCTTTTCTGAGTTTGGTTTGCCTTGCTTAACCTAATGATCTCTAATTGCACTGGTTTCCAGCAAATTTTATGGTCTCATTTATCTCTGTGGCCAATAAACTTTCTATTGTGCACAAGTACTACATTTCTTTCCCCATTCACCTGTAGTTGGACATCAAGTTTGGTTCCATTTCTTAGCTATTGTGAATAATGCAATAGTTTCACTAGTATCTCTGTGATGTATTGGCTTAGAGTCTTCTAGATATATACTAAGTGTTGAGGGTGTTTCAGTTAGCATTAACTGTCACCTTTACATAGCCTAGAATCACTGAAAGAATCCATGTCCTGTGGTTGTGCCCCAATTGGCTGGCCCCATTGGCTGGTCATTTTGCAACAATCAGTTGTCTGAGTCCTACTGAGTGACTATGGGACTCTCTGTCATCAGACCCATTGCTATCTCACCCAGACCTGAATTGGTTTTGAGGCTTGTGAGGGCTGGGAGCTTCTCTTGATGGTAAGGCCCCAGTCTCTTTCAATCAAAACCCATGTTTTAACTTTTGGATTATCACTGACTTCCCTTCCTCCCCCTGCTAGGGCACAGGGCAGCTCGAGCCAACTTCAGCTTGGCTTCTTTTCCTTGAGTTCACCCATCTTTCCCCCATGCCTTTTAGCTGTCCTGCCACTTGCTTTATGTGTTTCAGGGGTTCTTCCTCTCTCTTCCTTTCTCTAGAAAAGATTTTTTTCTCCTTTGGAATCTTCTTCCTCACCAGCTCACACAGAGGCAGCTCATAGTCTGCCATCTTACCCAGAATCCTTCATTGTACCTTTCACTGAACTAATCCCATAAGCAAAGGAGCTACTAAGATGTGGAACTGTCAATTTCAGCCTGGTTAGACCAGGTGTGGAGAGTTTGTTCCTCGCAATGATGTATTTCGTTGGTGTAGACTATGGAGATGAGACCGTGACCCCAGTGCACTTTGTCATATTGGTCATATATGCTCACATGGGGGAGAAATCAGAGCATGACAGTGACGAGGAGGAGGGGATCTGGACAGGTCAAGGTTAGCTCTTGGAGCTTCTGACATGCAGTTGCCCTGCAAACTTAATTGAAGATCAAATTAAAACTTTATCTGGAAACATCTGTTTCTTCTTCCCAGGTACCTGTCACCTATGATGCCCTGATGGACATGGAATATCTTGACATGATGGTGAATGAAACTCTTAGATTGTACCCAATTGCTAACAGACTAGAGAGAGTCTCAAAGAAGGATGTGGAAATCAATGGAGTGTTTATTCCCAAAGGGACTATAGTTATGGTACCAACTTATCCTCTTCACCGGGACCCATAGTACTGGCAAGAGCCTGAAGAGTTCTGCCCCGAAAGGTACAGAGACCTCGGGAAGGGGTTCCTACCATGAACAGGCAGGTCAAATATATAATGTCTGTCTTAATCACCTTTCCCTACTGTGAAGAGACACCATGACCAAGGCAACTCCTATGAAAGAAAGCATTTAACTGAGGCCTTGCTTATGGCTTCAGAGGTTCAGTCCATTATCATCATGGTGGGGAACATGGTGGAATTCAATCAGGCTCTGTTGTAGTAACTGAGAGCTGTATCCTGATCCACAAGAAGAGAGACTCTGGGTTTGGCATGGGCTTTTGAAATCTCAAAACCACATGTATATGTGCTTTGTGCAGGTGCACACTGTGTGTGCATGTGTGTGTGTGCTTGTGGGAATACACATTTTTCTTTCTATATGTGTGTGTTGTAGGTATATATATATATATAGGTGTATGTACATGAGTGGATGAGCACATGTATGTATATGTCTGAGGTCTGGAGAAAACCTCAGAAGCCACTGTCTAAGAGCCCTTCACCTGTTTGTGACAGGATCTCTC
This sequence comes from Onychomys torridus, assembly GCF_903995425.1. NCBI lineage: Eukaryota > Metazoa > Chordata > Mammalia > Rodentia > Cricetidae > Onychomys > Onychomys torridus. The sequence goes on along the minus strand of NW_023411539.1, from coordinate 567 downwards.
ATTGGCCTAGGGCTTTCACTAAGATAGTGTAGCAGGATAGGGTATTCCAGGGGTCTGATCATCCTCCCGTCTCACCACTGCAGGATTACAGGCACACATAACCATGCCCAGTTTTCTGGCGAACAAACCCAGACCATCACACTGGTCAGACAAGTAATTTAGTGAATAAGCCATCTCCTAAGTTCATACAATTATTATAGTGCATTTCTCATGTTCAACCATGTGAACTCCCCATTCACACACAACCTAATTTTTCCACACTCCTGTATTATTTCATAACACATCACATATAAATACTTCTCTTTTTTCCTATAAATTATCAAAAACAATTTTACCAGTCATTCCTGTTCTTGCCACTTTTTCAGGATCATTTAGTTTCACTTATATAGTCAAATAATGAAAAAATCAAATTTGATTAAATTCATCTCTACATGTTCAGTCGGCATGTTTTAGCTTAGTGGAGAAGGTAGACATGGAAGTCACTCATGATGCTATAGTAGAGACTCCTCCTGCACCCCAGAAGGTTGTTTGCCTTTGGTTGTTCCATGGGAGAAAGCAAACTCTCTT